>NC_056735.1:1311137200-1311252200 GCF_019279795.1 Protopterus annectens | reverse complement strand
TCTGGGCCAGTAATCAAGGAGTCTCAATCATCATCACTGACACAGATGGGGGATGTTCACTTAGAACCAAAATAGATACATACAGTAATTTCAGATACAGATTTCTGCACCAAGAACAATTTCCCTTAAGAGCACACAGGGAGCACACTCAGTCCTGGGGCTGGGTTTTCCTCTCCAGGCCCCAAATAAGACTTCAACTGTCCCTATTCCAAATAGATGACACACACACTCTTTAAGATTTGAGTGTCACATGTGCACAAACACACACACACACACACACACACACACACACACACACACACACACACAAAGGTTGGCACAGATTTACTAGCTATGCCACCTCCACCCAGGCTATATGGTAGATTCACTGCCACTAGCCAGCTACTTTAAGGCTCTTACCAGGGTACCCAATTTCTCTTAGTAAAATCAGTACCTGTAGAAATGGCAATGCATCCAAGTGGCAAGACTTTCAGGAACATGAAGCCCAGCATTCCACCAACTAAATGCAAATACTCTCAAATGTTAAAATATTTTCTAAAAGACCAGCCACAATGAAAAGTTTAGATATATGTAATAATAAATAATAAAATAGAAAACATGAAAATACTGAATATTGATTTACAATAAACACCAGAGTTTCAATTCACAGGACATAAAAAAATAACACAGATGGAAAGGCTCAGACAAATACAGAAAAGCAATACTTTTAGCCAAAACTAATGTCTTTAGGCTTTTCCCAGTTAGGGGTCACCACAGCGGAACTCCAGTCAGATAATGATTGGCAGTGGATTTTTACAGTACCGAGGTGCCAGCCCAATGCCTAACCTTCAAAGAAGGCCTGCATGTCTTTAAATGTCACTCTAATCTCACTATTTCCTAACAGACTGAAGAATTACAGTTCCCTGGTTACTTACTAAAGCAAGGCAAGATGAAATGGATTAGTGGTCTTTATTGTCGGGTTCCCAAAAACAGAGTGGTGAATGTCTCTATCACATCTCTCACTAATATCTAAAATAATTTCAGTGCTGGCTATAGAATGACATCACATCTGGTCACCTGACTCTGTGGTTGCCACACTACTCCCTGAATAGAAGCGGAAACAGAATCTAGCACAGTTGTGCCACAATACATATCTAATGCTTTGCTAAGGCATCTGGAGACTGTAAAACAATTCCAATACTTGTATCCTTCTTGCAGAGACTAACCAGCCATTCTCTGGCACCCCAGTGTAGCATGTAGTTCACTACTAAGGACAATAAGAGCGGATCCCAGAACAGATATTGCATCTCTGGCTGCATTCAGGACTGTGAGATAAAATCTTTATGGCCTAAACCAAGTCATTTAATTTCAAGCTATTTTTCTTAAGGTAAGCTGGGGGCTGAGCTTAACCCCTTCCCTTCCAGTATCCTCTGTTAATATATAAACATTTCCTCAGTTACAACAGAACAGACTGATATAAATTTATATTTCTTTTTTGTCTGACAGGATCCACTGTTGATGCATTTTTAACACAAGCAGCTTCAGAAATACATTTTTAATACAAGCATCTGTAGAAATCAGTTTGGTGTACAAATAACATAAATGTTTTTACAAAACTCTAGCTAGCTATGCTGGCATATGTTACACATACACTGCTCTATACTATCTGACATAGCTGGCACTACCTCACATCATAACACCCTGATGCACACTCACTCCTACTGGGAACCCCTTTTTGAGACTGAACACTGTTTGCACTTGAGTCACTGGGTCCTTGTACATAGCCTGCACTAATTTTACCAATGTTTCTGGAAATTCTAACCACCACAGGACTGCCCAAGTCAGCTTTCTTGAGATCTTGTCATATGTTTTCTCCACGTCTATGGATGACTAGTTGGACTCTTTCCTCATTTCTAGATTCTTCTCAACTCTCTGTCTCACTGCAAACATCAGGTCAGTTGTGCTGCATTCTGATATAAGTACAAACTGCTCATCTCCCATCTTACTTTCTACTACTCTATGTATTGATTTATCAGTCACCCTCTCCAGAACTTTTCTGCAATGGGATAGGAGTCTGATATCTCTATACTGCCCAATGTTGTGAAAGTCCCCTTTGTTCTTGAACACTAGCAAAGGTATGTTTATCTTGTAGTCATCTGGGATACTCCTTTCTTTCCATACTGCTATAAGTACCCTGAGGAGCTATTTCTCCCCATCACACACACACACACACACACACATGCACATATATATGTATGCATAAATGACCACACATACACACACACACACACACACACACACACACACACACACACACACACAGGCACACACACGTGCACACACACACACTTACACTTTTGTGTTTGGTGTGTGTGTGTGTGTGTGTGTGTGTGTGTGTGTGTGTGTGTGTGTGTGTGTGTGTGTGTGTGTGTGTGTGTGTGTGTGTGTGTGTTTATTCACACATGCATATACATAGTATAGACATCCTAACAATATTGAATCCAATTCCACCAAAAGCAGCATATTACCAGTGAATTTTCTGAAATATGTGGAATACAGTAGATAAGCAGTGATATCCCACTATATGTCCCTGTTTGATGTGGCTCATTGTCTATGATACTCCTTCATGGCTCTGTATGATACACCACACAGATTATGATACTCCATTATATGGCCCTTCATGATGCTGCACACATGCTGTGATACTCTGCTATGTGTCTTTTTATGATGCAATGCACAGGCTGTGATACTACACTATATGACCTTGTATAATGAAATGCACAGGCTGTGATGCATACATGTATCTGTGCAATGCATAGGCTGTGATACCCCACTACATGACCTTGTATGATGCTGTGCGTAGGTTATAATAACCCTATTATCTGGAACAGTATGATAAAATGCACAAGCTATGATACTCCATTACAGAATCCTCCATTATGCAACACACAGGCTGAGATGTCCTGCTACATATCTCTGTATGATGTAATGCAGAGTCTATGATATCCCACTACATGGCCCTGGTCCTGTATGATGCAAAATCCACAGGCTGTGATACTCTATACCATGGCCATGTATGATGCAGTGCACAGGTTATTATAACCTTACTATGTGGCACTGTGCGATGCAGCTCACAGTCTATGTTTTCCCACTATTATGGAGCTGTATGATGCAGCACACCCCCTGCTGCATAGCCCTGTATGATGCAGTGCACTGGCTATGATATTCCATTATATGTCTTTTTACCACTTGACAGCTTGCACTCTATTTTGAAAGTAGCTATGGAACCATGCTATAGCAGAGGTTTTGAGTCCTAGGTTGTGAAGTTTGTGTAGGAGAATGGAATGAAAGACCTTGTCAAAGGCCTTGGATAAATTAAGGAGAAGGGAAGACACTAGAGTTCCATCATTTCTATTTGTGCTTACTGTATTGTCCAAACTAAGTAAAGTGGTAGAGGTACTGTGGTGGGGGTGGGAGCCATGCTGAGATGAAGAGAAGAGGTAATGTAAGAGTTGAGAATGGATGCACATTTTGAGCATTTTTGATTGAAGGGAGAGAAATGCAATGGGCCTGTAGCTGAAGAGTTCAGTTGAATACTTTCCTTTGTGGAAGGGAAGAATGTAGCTTTTTTCCCCCAGAGTGTAATGACATATGTGTAACTGACTGAGCAATTTATTAAAATTGAGATGGGATCATCTATTCCTTCTACAGGCATCTTAAGGTATTCACCAGGTAGCTTGTCGAGGATTTTAATTTAAGTAATAGTATTTTTATGTTAGTAGTGGGGACTGGTTGGACGGAGAGTTATAAAGAGGAATGGTAGGTGGTGCTATTGTCTGGTTGTTGTTATTAGGGGAATTCTGAAGTAGTGAAGAGACTGACTGAATCAAATGAGAGTTGAAAGCCCCAGCCTCAGGACATTTGTTAGAGTTATTATTAATGTTAACTGTAGGAGATGGTTGAGTGGTGCAGCTGGCACTGTGCAGCTGGTTTATAGAGGACCAGAATGTCTTGGTGTTTTATATTGCAGGTCAGTATAGTATGTTTTTTTATCTAACTTAATTTGTGTTGTCATTTGTTCTCTGAATTTTTGGAGATTTGTTAGTGCTTTGTTGGATAGACATGTAGACCAGGATCTGTCTCTGTCACATAAGGCAGGTTTGGCCCTAACTCTTTTTTTCTGAGTGGAGGAAATTGATTTAAGATGAACAAAAAAGTAGACTTAAAAAGAGCCACTGCATCATCTAGTGGAATGTATTTTAGAACATTCCAGTAATATAGTTTTATATAGGAGATAAAGGAGTCATCATTGTTGAAATGTGTCAGGTTATATGCTATACTGAAATGTACCAGCTTTTGAATATTAGTTTGCTTTCTTATTATATAGGTAGGGAAATGATCACTTAGGGTATTTGGAAGGGTACCCGAGGTACATGTCTTACAAGGCATAGAGGTAAGAATCAGATCAAGTAATGCTCCCTTAGTGTTGATTTTTTTAAAATGGGTGGGAGTGGTGATTAGCTGTGAGAGCTCAAAGAGATTTATTGATTGGTTAGTTGAGTCAAAGGAGAGACAGCGAGCCAGTCAATACTAAAATCACCCAGTATGTATTTTCTTGGGAGATGTTGGATGACGCCCAGCAGAAGTATTCTGCAATAGAGAAGTTATTACCAGGTGGCATATAAGCATCTATGAATGATAATGTTTTGTTTTGGTTCAGTCTGAGGGTAGATATGAAAATTTCATCCTTACAAAATTGTGGAGGATTTACTGGTGGGGGGGTAAGCTGCAGAGAATTTTTGTATAGCAACTCCACCAACCCATTTACTTTTTCTGTCTTAGTATATTATAGTTTGGGGTGGAGTCTCATTATCTCTTTTTCAGCCAGGTTTCCGTTAAGACTACCATATCTTGTTTGTGTAAGTTAAGCCAGGCATGGAGCTGTTGTATTTTGTTTTAGATGTTTCTAATGTTTATATGTGTAATGTTAAAGGAAGAGCAAGCAGGGTTATATTGTTTTGGAAGGGTGTGGTTTATGGGCGGTATAGAGATAAAGATTTATGGGGATGCAGCTGGTCAAAGGTTTGGATGGATATCATCACTAAGTTTTAGTTTGGGAGAGATATGTTGATTGTAGGATAAGCATTTCATTCTAATTTTAATTTTAACTTATGTATTATAGGGTTGTGTAAGTGTAGGTTGCATTTGAAAAGTCTGGCGTATTGGGAGAGTATAAGGTGGGTGTTATCTTGGGTGAATTAAGGGCTGAGTATGCTGCAGCATGTTGGATAGTACAACTAGGGTGATGGTGATGGGGTGTGTGATATTGGGAGAGTATAAGGTGGGTGTTATCTGGATGAATTAAGGGCTGAGTATGCTGCAGCATGTTGGCTAGTACAACTAGTGTGATGGTGATGGGGTGTGTATTATTGGGAGAGTATAAGGTGGGTGTTATCTTGGGGGAATTAAGGGTTGAGTCATGCTACAGCAAGTTGGATAGTACAACTAGGGTGATGGTGATGGGGTGTGTGATATTGGGAGAGTATAAGGTGGGTGTTATCTGGGTGAATTAAGGGCTGAGTATGCTGCAGCATGTTGGATAGTACAACTAGGATGATGGTGATGGGTTGTGTGATATTGGGGGAGTATAAGGTGGGTGTTATCTGGGTGAATTAAGGGCTGAGTATGCTGCAGCATGTTGGATAGTACAACTAGGATGATGGTGATGGGTTGTGTGGAAGTGTGAAGGTAAAGATGAGTGAGTAGCAGGAAAAGACAGAGAAACAGCAATGAGAGTGGTATCATAGTGGGTAGTTGTAGGATAATCTTTTGACAGGTTTGGGGTTAGAGGAGAGGGTGGAAAAAGAGGGGTGATGTGCTATATTTGGAAAAATATGGTGTTGAGGTGTTGGCAAATAAGAGGGCAGTTAGGATGTTATAATATACAGGACAGAAAGGGGAACCAGATAGTGGAGGGAGTATTGAATGAAATATGGGAGGGAATGCAAATAGTTAATGTGTTCAGGCATTGTAAACTGTGATTGGTTGAGCTTTAAGGTGGGTGGAGATAGGGAAGGTTTAAATTTAGAGTAAGTAGAGGTATGTGGGAATAGGGCTAAAGTAGTGGAGCAGAATGCGCCTGAAATGAGTGGGGTCCTCTTGCTCAAAATGTGGGACAGAAAACAACCAGTCAGTGAACTGGGCCAAAAGAAGGAAGCAAATATTCAACTATTCATTTTTAAGCATATTATGTGTATAACAATGCTAGGTTTACTATGTGTATAACGATGCTAAGTATAATATGTGTATAACAATGCAAGGTAATTGCTTTTGAAGAAGTGGAGCAGCTTCAGCCCTTCCACTACTGTCACAAGTAAAAAATGGGCTGTAAAACATCAAATTGCTGATTCAGAAATTACAAAGAATATTATTATTATTATTATTATTATTATTATTATTATTATTATTATTATTATTATTATTATTATTATTATTAATAGTACTACCCCAAATGTTATAAAGGCATACCCCAGGATTCAAGAAGCTTGGCGCAAGGATAGTTTTAGCCTTGCGCAGAGCATCCTCAATACAGAAGGCGCAGCAGCGCTATATGAATATGTATGAGGGTGCACCACCGCACCCACGATTTGTACAGGAAACATGTGCGAGTGCAGGGGGCATGTACTAGTCCTCTACAGGGGCGGAAACATGCCCCAACAGCTGCACAACCTAGTATGCTTACTATTAGAGGCCGCCTCTAATAGCAAGCTAGTAATTCAGTGTCCACGGATACCGAAATGTATGCTAAGCATACAAGAGTGTCCACGAACAGTGAAATAAAAACAAAGTAGGAAACACAGAAGCACATAGTGTAATACTGAGCCCTGTCCCTAGAACTTTCATAATTAGAATCCCTGTGTCCCTATTTTACATTTGTGTTGCTGCAATATCAAAAGTGTTAGCAAAGCGCAGCGTGTTTGCATCGCTGCTCTCCGCTGATCGTAGCTTACACATCAACATCATTCAAATAGAGAAAAACATGTAGAATCAATGTAAACATCAATAGTGCAGTGAGTAGAGCATCCGCCTAACGAACTGACATTCACAGTTTGAGTCCAACTATAGCACACATCATTTTCCCTGTGGAATGAATGTTGTTTTGCTGTAAGACCAACATAATAACATGTAAGCGTGAACTTGAGTATTGCATTAGATGTTTAACCAAATCCATTCAAACAAAGTGGTGCTGTCATAATGAATAAGGCACTAGTAAGCAGGTGTAAGCACAAATAAGCAGCAGTAAACATATATAAGTACCATTAAGCAAGTGTGAGTGCGCTTGCGCGGGTGTAAGCAGTGCCCAGCATAGGAAATGTATATAAGTATCTACACATAAATTTTATATATATATATATATATATATATATATATATATATATATATATATATATATATATATATATATATATATATACACACACACACACACACACACACACACACATATATATATATATATATATATATATATATATATACATATATATATATATATATATATGTACACACACACACACACACACACACAGACACACATATATATATATATATATATATATATATATATATATATATATATATATATATATATATATATATGAAGAATGAACATCGTAACAAGAAAGCATACAAAAGGAATGAGAATGGAATCAATAGCAACACCAGTATTACATAGCACTGTCAGTGTATGTCATATCAAGCTGGGCAGAAGTGAGCAAAGCACTGCTACTCACACCACAGGCAGGATATTACCAGTGGGAGTAACATTGTTGACCTGCTAAGTCTACTTTTCAAACAATCAGAGGGTAGATCCTGGTGGGACTACCCAAAATTTGATAGGATGATTGGACCTCCGACCATTACACAAGCAAGGGCAGGTATCTATAAGGACCAAATGGTGGGAGAGCCTGATAATACATGTGTTGGGACAACATACGTGTAGGGCCCCTAACACTCAGGAGAGGGCAATGTGTGGAGGTGTGTAATGGCTGCGATAGCAACTGGACAATAGATGGTATGCGTGTATGTGGAAGTCGTGTGGGGCAGAGGAACTATGGGTATGAAATTATGGATCCAGGCGTGTCAGGGTTGGATGGGCTGGTGCTAACTGGACTGCCCCGTGGAGGTCAGTGAGGTCGTTATAAGTATATCTGCATACACACATGCATACATCTATATGTAGAAGTACATTCCCTGTAACTCATTCATTCCATTTGCGGACATAAATAACATGAATGTGCCCTTACACACCTTGACAGTAGATAGAACAATAGGTTGTGCATAAGAGGGAAGGGACAAAACCACGAAAATGCAGAAGTGTGTACAATGTCCGAAGTCAGTATTGTGCTGTAAATATCAAATGTGAGGACTGTCTCACACATGGAATCATTCCTGTGATCTGCCTGCTACGGCAATGCCAATCATTACACCGGTCTATATGTAAAAGAATCACGCTGAACTCATACATAATTAGCTCTCATATGTAACGTGTGTGTTACCACATAGTCATACTGATCAATTCATTGTAGTGTCATGTTAACGGGAGTAAGGATGCAATGAAGTATAGAGTCTAATCTTGACATAAAGACATGTGTGTCCCATGTGGGACAACCCAAAAATTGCAAATAGTGTCCTAATGATCGCTCATGTCACCAATGTTTGTGGACTAAAACACTGGGGTTTCTGAGGATATGTGGAGTGAGTCAACCAATGGGATGGGTCTACAGGAGTAGAGAGTGGCCAGTGTGTAGTGGTGTAGATACACCGCGAATCCAACTGGATAATGGATGACTGCAGTGTTAGTGTAGTGATGGGGTGGGTGTTTGGGGAACTAGGAGTCATGGGTACATGGGTATATATGCAAATGAAGCAGTATAGCAATAGTGTATTGGTTAGAGCATCCGCCTAACAAACAGACATTCCCATTCAGAATCCCACTCCAACACATACCATTTTCCATCGGTAATCTGTATATGGACATATGGACATATTTCGACATGTGTTCACTGTATAACCTGCAAAATAACAATTAAAAATGGACTTGAGCAAAGTGTCAGTGTCATAATGACTAAGGCAGTAGTAAGAATATATAAACATCAGCAAGCGTATGTAAGTGCATTTGCGCGGGGTTTGCATTGCTTTGCAGACACACACACACACACACACACACATATATATATATATATATATATATATATAGTTATATATTTATATTTATATATATATATATATATATATATATATATATATATATATATATATATATATATATGGTTCCACTTCATATCATCAAATTATCATTTCATCGAATTTCAAATCATCGAGACCAAATTGTCGAAAACTCAATTCATCGAAAACTTATATCATTGAATCTCAAATCATTGAAAACTATAAAGCAACTACAAATAACATTCCACAAAGTTTTTACTACATTTATGCAGGGGTCAAGCCCCCCTGCACCCCCCATGTGGGGGGCTCTGCCTCCCACACCCCCCATAAATAAATATACCAACTCCAAGGTCGCACTACAGTGGGGGAAAATGGTAATTTCCTAACCCCACTGTAGTGGGACCTTGGAGTTGGTATATTTAATTACGAGGGGTTGGGGGATGCAGGGGGGCTTGCCGCCCTGCATAAACGTAGTAAACAGTGTCTGGGATATTATTTATAGTTGCTTTATAGTTTTCAATGATTTGAGATTCGATGATATGAGTTTTACGATTGGTCGATGATTTGAAATTCGAAATGATAATATGATATGAAGTCAACCATATATATATATATATATATATATATATATATATATATATATATATATATATATATATATTTTTTTTTTATTTATTTATTTTATTTTACATTTGTTGACCGGGCTAGTCTAGCTGGATATATGTCCATTTTCAGAATAGGCCCGGGGAGAGAAGCTCCAAGCAAAACAAAAACACCATTTAAAAATGTATAACTAAGTCAAATAAACAAAAACAGGAAATATAGTTATAAAAATGAAGACTATAGTCATTATGCTAAAATTTAAACTAAATAGAAATAAGCAAGTATATAAGAAACAAAAAGGGTATGGAGTAGAAAGAGTAAAGTCCTTAAATTAAATTGTATTACTAAGAGGAAAGCAAAAGAGAAGTAACTAGATTTGGAGGGAAAAGATGGGGGAGCGGGGAAGGGTATAAGCTGGAGGGGAATAAAAGTTTCAGTCAGGGTTAGCACAAGGACAGAGCCACTGAGGTTTCAGATGTTCTTTAATGTGTTTTTTGAATTGGGAGGTGGATGCTAGGGTAGATAGTTCAGGAGGGAGCTGATTCCAGTTTTTTCCTATAGTGTTTGAGAAAAGTGAATCACCAGCTTTGTTGTTAGATTTAATTGAGGCAACAAGGAGTTTATTTGCTGAACGTAGTGTAGCCAGATTTTTATATGGAGGAATCAGATTAGTGAGGATGGGGGTGTCATTGGGGTGGTATAGGATCTTTTGGGAGATCAGTAACTGTTGATAGAGTAAATGGTTTTGTATTTCTAGCCATCCTAGCTGTTTAAGGTTAAGGCAGTGGTGAGTTTTAAAGGGAGAGGATGTGACGAATCTAGCTATGCTATTGTAGCAGGTAGAAAGTTTGGAGATATTATTTTTAGATAGGTTAGTAAATATAGCAGAGGCATAGAAAAGGGTGGAAATCAGGTGGGTTTGGGCAATAGTTTTTCTGGCTGAGGGGGAAAGGAAGGGTTTAATTCTATAGAGAGTACCAAGTTTTTTGTTGACCGACTTTATGGTGGAGTTAATATGGTTGTCATAGTTAAGATGATTATCAATTTTGACACCTAGTAGGCGGGTGGTAATTTCTGGTGCAATGTTAGTAGCATTGTTAGAGGTTATAGTGAAGATTGGAGTGGGTGACTTATGAGTTGGAGTAAAAAGCAGTAGTTTTGTTTTCTTAGGATTGAGGAGAAGGTGGTGTTGTATGAACCAGTTTTCAACATTTTGGAAAGCAGTTTGGGTGAGGGACTGGAGGGAGGATATGTTTTTAGCAGTGCAGATTAAGGTAGAGTCATCTGCATATTGAATGCAGGAGGCTTGGGGTATGTTCATGTGGAGGTCATTAATAAATATGGAAAAAAGTAGGGGACCTAAGATAGAGCCTTGAGGGACTCCAGTATTTACAGGAAGTAACGAAGACAGATTGTTTTCCCAGAGTACAGCTTGCTGTCTGTTTTGAAGATAACATTTGAACCATTGTAATGCTAGAAGATCCAGAGAAAGGTACTTTAGTTTCTCCAGAAGAAGAGTATGATTAACCATATCAAAGGCTTTTGACAGGTCTATGAATAGTGCAGAGGAAAAGGAGTTATTGTTACGATTTTTGTTTATAGAGTCAGTAAAGGAGAGAAGAGCAGTAGTAGTGCTATGGAATGGTCTAAAGCCATGTTGGCAGTTAGCTAGTAGATTATTCTGTAGAAGATGGTTGAGTAGTTGTTTGTGGATACATTTTTCCATTATCTTAGCTAATGGGGAGAGTAAGGCAATTGGTCGGTAGTTAGTGAGCTCAACTGAGGTTCCACCTTTATGTAGAGGGATGATGTGGGATACTTTCCATATGGTAGGAATTTTGCCTTCAGAGATGGTTCTATTAATGAGGATGGATATGGGGTAGGCTATGGCTTTAGCAGCAATTTGAAGGTATTCAGATGGGAGACGGTCAGCAGATAGGGTGCAAGGTTTTAGTTTATTAAGTAGCTTTTGTATAAGAGATGTAGGAACTGGGTGTATATGAAAGGTGGGGGATAGAGTCTTAGAGGAATTAGATGGAGAAGCAGTTAAAGGTGGTAATGAGTTGGCTAGGGATTGGATGGTATCTGTAAAGTAGTTATTGAAGGCATCAGGGATTTGGTTGGAATTATTTTGGTTGAAACCTAATGGGGTGGGAGTAGTAGTTTTTCCTGGCTGAAGAAGTTTGTTAATACCTGACCAAAATTTCTGTGGAGTTTGTTGTGAAGTTTGTTGGAGGTTTAGGTAGAACTCTTTTTTATCCCTAAGAGTATCTGTTTTCGTGTTGTTTCTCAATTGTTTAAAAAGGAGGTGGTCAGATGGGCATTTTCTAGCTCTCCATTTAGCCCATATTTTATTTCTAAGGAGCATTTTTTTGCCTAGTTTGCTTAGTTAGCCATGGGGCAGATTTGGATCTTATTCTAGTAGAGTGGTAAGGTGAGTGGTGATCTAGTATTTGAAGAAAGGTAGAGTTAAAATAGGTTACAGCCTCATTAAGTTCCAAATAGGTTAGTGGAGACCAATCACATGCTTTTAGTTCATTTTGAAAAATATCAGGATTAAATAATTTTTTAGAGCGTGCAGCTTTGACATTATGTGCAGTTGGGAAGTGGACCTTCTGTCTAATAATGTAAGTGAGCATATGGTCACTGATATTATCAGGAAGGGTTCCTGGAGTATAGTTGTTAGGGTGGCTATTTGTAAGTATCCAGTCAAGGGTGGATTCTTTCCCGTTTGGTTTATGAATTCTAGTTGGAGTGTTTATTAACTGAGAGAAGCCATATAGATTTAAGTGGTTAGTTGGGGTCAGGGAACTACAGGTGAGCCAGTCTATGTTGAAATCTCCAAGTACAATGGTTTCTTGTGGTAGTTGGGTAGATAGGTAGTTAAGTAGGTTTTCAAGAGTATTAGTATTGTTTCCAGGAGGGAGATACATACAGATAAGGTAGATAGATTTTGAGTTGTTTATTTGGAGTTTGGTTGATAGCAGTTCGGATTTGGTGTCTAATGATGGAATCTTGTTAAAGAGGGAAAATTGGAGATTAGCTTTATAGATAACGGCTATACCTCCACCTTTTTTGGTTTTGCGTTCATATCTAAGGATATTATAACCTGGTGGGGTAATTTCCTGGTCTAGTGTGGTAGGTTTTAGCCATGTTTCTGTGAGACATAAAATGTCAAATGAGTGCAGATCTAGGAGTGCATGCAAGTGGGAAATTTTATTGTTGATACTTCTGATATTGAGGTGAGCTATCAGGAGGGAGTTAGGAGCTGTAGCTAATGTGGAATACATTGGTAACGTTACATTCTGTAGGTTATTGGTATTGTTATAGTTGGGGCCAGGGTTTGGATGAATATCCCCGTCTATGAGGGGGTGTGATTGTTGTTGTTGTTGAATATGTAACATTTTCTGAACATTATTAAGACTTTTTTGGGATTGAAGTATGTGACATGTGTTGCTCTATGATATCTTGGGAGTATGTAGTTAGAAGTAGAGGTTATGTTACTGTGAGTCAGGGTGTAGATACAAGCAGATGGTAGAGTTTGTTGGAAGTGAGGGTTTTGTTTAAATAGAGTATGATGTTCATAGAAGGTGAGAGAATAAGGTATGGTTAGGGAGGCTATTGTGATAGATATGAGTACCATGTACGTAAGAGTAGTTGTTAGAGTAGTGGCCATAGTAAAGATTAGGTATTAGAGGAGATTAAGTAATGTAAGGAGAATAAGGTAGAAAAATAAAGGAGGGTGTTAGTAGAGAAAGGGGAGGGTGTATAGTATAAGATAATAGAAATAGTGGATACTGAGGAGGAGTAAGAGTGTGAGGTAGTTACTGCAGAGGATGGAATTATGATAGGTAATAGGGGTGTGGTTTACAAGATTGGAGAAATGCACTAATTAGGTAAGGTAGAGATAGGGGAGTGGCCTTATGATTGGGAGGTTTGTGATTGCTTGGGAAGTAAAGGGGAGTGTTTAATGAAGTATAAATGTAGGTGTAGTGGGGGTGGGTGGGAATAGGGGGTAGGGTAGGGGAGCGAAGTGAGCCCGCAGGGCGAACGGAGTGGGGCAGACCCAAGTCAGGAGAGTAGTGAGTGAAAACAATCAGTAAGAAGGAAGGTATGCATAGGAGACAGTAATAAAGAAGCCAAGGTATGAATCTGTGGGAGGAGGAGGTAAAAAGAGATGAGAAAAAACCTGGGAGAGTAAGGGAGAGCCTAGGAGGAGTGAAGGTAGTGAGGAGGACTAGGTGAAGAGAGTTGTAAGAACTAAGGTAGGAGATAGGTAACAAGATTTACGAAGACTGTGGCAAAAGAAGGTTAGAGGGAGGAGTGCAGCAATCACAAAAGGTTTGGAATAAGGGGTAGGGTGACAAAATAAAGTGAGATTAGAGGTGGGAAAAGACTGCCATCTAGTGGCCAGAGTCTGTAAAAGCCTTGCAAAGATAGAAGCAGTGTAATATGAATATAAAGTAAAGTGGTGGAAAGGGATAGAGGGGTGCTCCAAAGCAGGAATGGAGCAACAGTATCTAGAGGCAGACAATAGAGAATAATAATACTAAACTGGGGGGGTATGGCTGCTGGCAGATATGGCAGGAGAACTACTGCACCTAGGAGGTACAAAGTTCAAGTATTTACAAAATGTTAACAAAAGTACAAGGAATTGCCTGTAACATACAATATTAGTTGCTGCGTCCTGTAGTCCACGGACAATTGAATGACTCAGGAGAGTAACAACTTGGGCAGGTTGGTAGGTAGATTGAGCTGGTCCTGGAGTCCAATAGGGCACAACAGTTGAGGAAAGGTGAGGATAGAAGCTTTGACTAGCTAGAGCAAGATAAGAAACAATGAGAAGAAGGTAAAAATGAACACTCTGTGAAACAAAAAAGTCTTTTCTACAATGGTACAAATTATCACAGAACTAAGTAATTTGGAAAACAATAGGTCTTAAGCACCAGGAGTACACAACATCAGTTAGGTCAAGAGCACATAAAACTTTAAATAAACATCAGTAATCAGAATATAAAAGACAGCATTGCATATGTTAAAAACCCAGAGCAATTCACCTAAAAACATAAATAGCTTTACTATGTGTAACACAGAAAAACTCAGAGCAATCACCTGTTTACAAGATTAACTTCACTACCTATAACACAGCAGCTACTGTTGAAAAATTACATACAGTTATGGACAATGAAAACAATTAAAAGTTAGCTAGAGGCAGAGACTTTTAACCAAAATGCATCAATATCATGGTGACCATGGAACCACAAGTAAAGGAACCAGTAATAAGTGAAATGTAATAAAAGTCAGGATCTCTTTCAGCAGTCACAGACTGCTCATTAGAGTACTGATAAAGTCTTTATGGCGCTATACTGCGCTAAAATACAGCAGTGAATAAGAAGTAGGGGGAAAAAAAATACTAGAGAACATCCAATTAAACCCTATTAGGGAGTGCTGTGTTCACCATTGTGGTAGACGAGGGCATGCCCTAAAGCGTGATAATAACGCACATTTCATGCAGCAGGTGAGTACAGGAGAGGAAGTCAGTTAATACCAGGTTGAAGAACAGGCAAAGTACGAGTGTACTTGGAAAGCTAAATAAAGTAGTGGAGTGTCATAAGTGCCTTTAAGATAGGCAAAAGCCGTACACAGAAGATAGAAGTAGAATGCGGCTTTTATAGCTAGCGTGTTTAGGGGAAATCTCCGGTTCAAATTAGATCGGTCATTCATGGCGGAATGCTGATACCTGGAGACTGACTGATACTGATAAACCTAGAAAGTCGGTGTTAGTTGCCAAACCCGGGGATAGCACATATAAAGGAGAGGACACTATAAATACAGTGCTCACACCTGCATCAGTTCCATAGGACAGCCACTATCAGTATAATGGCAAAATAAGCTAAATAATATATAACGCTAGGAAACAAAGCTTAGATATAAGGTTGGGCAATTGTTCTACAGAGTTTCATAGGACGGACGCTATCACTATAATAGCCAAATAAGCTATATAACATATATCGCTGGTAAAGGAAATCTTAGAAATAAGGTTGGGCAAGTGTACTACAGAGGTCGTCACCCACCCTACTGCTAAAATCAGCTCAGGGGTCCTGTGGAATCAGTTTACAGGTTCCAACAAAGTAATGCAGCAGTTAAGGAGCTGCGTGTGAAAGCGGCAGAAAGGTGGGGTACTCAGAGTACACAGACTATGATTTACAAGAGTTTACATAGAAAAATACTGTACAGTGGTTCAGAAAAAGCAGGTGACATAAGCACGATAATGCTAATTACACAGGCAAAGTGTTGTTGTGACAAAAAAACATGTAACAAAAATTATACAACAGTAAAAGCACACTTACATTGCTATATAGACTAAACGCCAGGGATCGCTCAGCAGCCACGCGTAGTGAGGGGGATTAAAGATGGCGCCTGTAAGGAGGCAGTCCCATATAATAGTTCAAGCACGGATGTGGTAAGCTGGGGGGAGGAGCAAGGTAAATAAAAAAGTGGAATGATGACCGGAACTCTAGGAAAAGGAGGGGTTACTGAATGGTAGGAGAGCGAGTCTAAAGGGGGTAGGGCAAAGGGGGTGGAGGTGAGGGAGGTAGAAGTACACAAGGAAAGACCTGTAGAGGTGGGAAACTAGACAGAGAAAGGGGAGATGGTAGAATACATTAGAGTAGTGTGGTGGGGGTAGAGGTGGATAAAATAAGTAATAGATGGGAATGAGACCAAAGTATGCAGATACAAGGATAGGGACAGGACTCTGAGAATGGAAATTGGAGTGAGAAAAAGGAAGTATGTACAGGTAGGGTGGAAAGAACGTGAGCGAGGGCAAGGTAGTATATATAACTGGCAGACCCAAGTCAGGAGAGTAGTGAGTGAAAACAATCAGTAAGGAGGAAGGTATGCATATGTCCTGGTTTGGGTATGTAATTATGGGCCTAGGCATGCAGGTGTATATATATATATATATATAGTTGCAGACATATACATGTATATATATATATATATATATATATATATACATATAAAGTTATATTTATATATGTGTGTGTGTGTGTGTGTGTGTGCGCGCGCGCGTAGATATACACAGATATACAGCTAAGATAAGAAACAGCACACACGAATGACATATGTTCACAGGCTATGCCAATGGAAGTGTGGGTCCCAAGCAAAAAACATGAAACACGTAGCATCAACCCCCCACCCCACAGCTAGACCGGTGAAACATACAGACACACAATAAAAGTAAACACACCACTGCTTCCCAGACCACAGGCAGGATACCAGGTCTAATCTTGAAACAAAGACATCAATGTCCCTTGTGGGACACCCCAAAAATTATTGATCATTGTAGTCAGTTCCTGTCATGAGTCATCAAACCAGGCCATAGACATACACGGACCAGTAGGTTGTGCAAGCCTGATAACCCATGGGTCGACACAACATACGACATGTGTCCCGACACACGGAGCAGCCACACCCGCTATGGGTCCCACTGCAGCAAAGTGTGTTCTACATGGCAAAGAACGGAATAACCATATGTAGATGTATATATGTAGAGGTATGTGTGTGTATATCTACCCATAGCGACATAGAGATATACCTCTCCCTCTCTGTAGTGCAAATGTATACATACAGAGACAGAATACATATACATACCCACATATAGACATATAAATATGCAGACATCCATAGACCCATATGTTGTTAGATATATAAATATAGCATTATATAAATATATATAGGTATGCATACATATACAGATATATCCGTATGTAGTAATGTATATATATATGTATATATATATATATATATATATATATATATATATATATATATATATATATATAAACTGTAAATATACACATGTATATAGCTATGATATGATACAGCTGTTATGAATTACATATGTTCACAGGCCATGCATATGGTGATGAGGGGTCCAATCAACAAATGTGTAACACGTAGCATCAACCCCCCCCCCCCAGCTAGACCAGTGAAACATACAGACACACAATAAAAGTAAACACACCACTGCTTTCCAGCCCACAGGCAGGATACTACCAGTGGGAGAGAGCTGCCAGGTCTAATCTTGAAACAAAGACATTAATGTCCCTATTGGGACACCCCAAAAATTAATGATAATTGGAGTCAGTCCCTGTAATGAGTCATCAAACCAGGTCATAGACATACACTGACCAGTAGGTTGTGCAAGCCTGTTACCCATGGGTCGACACAACGTACGACATGTGTCCTGACACGCTGAGAGTGGGCAGTGTGTAGTGGTGTGTTTATACCCCACCTGCACCCACAGTAAGGATAAGTGCTATAGAGGTGGAGTAGGTGGGGGAACTATGGGTATGCAATTATGGGCCTAGGCATGCAGGTGTTGGCTGATGCAGTCATATTAGGACCGCCCAGGGATGTAACTAATATTCCAAAATGGGCATAGCTTACGTCCATACCTCTCAACCCCTAAGAGTAACTCCACTGGGCAGGACTTAAACCATTGGGGGAACAAATAGGGACCATACCTTTCAACTGTTCCTGATTTCAAGGGATGTTCCTGAGTTTGACTCAAATTCTAACTCTGTCCCTCTTAATCCCTCCTAAAACCACTGACCTTTGGAGGAAAGGTGGTGAATTACATGTTATGAATAATGACAACAGTTAACAGTTATAAACTTCATTTACCTCAGAAAATGTGTATTAATTCATATGCTGAGTCTGTCAATGTGTCAAGTTAATAGCACTAATATTTTAACTGTGTCCTTGATTGTCCCCGATGTTGTCATGACATGTCCCTAATTTAGGTGATATTTGTCCCCAACCGTTTGAGAGGTCTGATAGGGACAGAAAGCATATATTCCACTTATAACCTTAGAAAGATGATAGAATAATATGTATGCAGTAGCATGACTCGGTTGAAGGATGTGGGTTCCAAACCCAAGTACTTATCTGTATTTAATGGTGTATTAGCCAGACAGGTGCAGATTGTAAGAGGAAAACACAAATAGTATGAATCAAACTCTGGACAGGCCTTGGATTCCGTACAGTCGAATGGCATGCTTACGCCTAATGGGCAGCCATTCCCGATACTGTAGGCATGTATTCTGATGTAATAGGCATCACAAGGTAATAGCATAGTCCTCACTCCCACCCATGGGTATGAGCGTCAGATGCAAACACCAAATGCAGTGCATTGACAAGTGCGGGAGCAAGCCTGTTTGGCTGCCGGTATGCGAGTATCACACTGGTGAAGCAATGTAGAGGCTAACTGAGTGTAAGAAACTGTTACCGGAGGTTAGCATTGCTTATCTCCACGCAAACCCATGCACACCCGTTCACATCTGCTTTAAAGTGCCTTAATCACTCTGTACCCAACAGCTCATGTTCTGGCCAGCAACAAAAGAAACAGCCTCTGCAAGGCTAGAACGCAGGACCCTGTACATCACAGTCATAGTAGTAAACCACTACGCCATGATAGCAATACATATAAAGGAGGCATCAGCAAACTAATCCTCACAACAGGGAAACAAATCAAATATGTAAACTGAATCTATGTACAGTGTAATGTTCTATAACCTGCCACAGACCATAAATATGTGAATTGGTGTAATGCAGTAAACATAGAGTTGAGGTGTCACTGTAATAAGGTTCAGAGGTCCCCAGGACCCCATACAGTGTATGTACACATGAATGATGGATACCAGACACATATATACCCTGTAATGAGTAAGACATTGTTGACAAAAGTCAAATATAATGCTAGATAACCAATAAGCAATGCTAACCACCATACAGCCCAACTAAGTAATTGTAAGCAATGTGTAGGGAAGCCAATACACTATGCCCACAGGTACACCTCCTTCAGAAGTGCCAACCTGAAGTAAGCATGTCTGCCCATAGCTTAGCCTTTTTGAAACCGGCCAATTATGGAAAAATGTGGGAATACGGCCCTACTTAAACCGAAGAGGCGGGAATACGGCTCATAACTGGTTGTAGCATCCCCCTGCAGGCAGAATGGCTGGAGTGGGAGAAGGCACTCACTTTAGAGTGCAGCGCTGGGGCATCCAGGAGTCCAAATTCATGGTATGGCTCCTGGTAAAGCACCATGACAGGAGACTACTGCAGGGCAAGTACCAGGGCTCGCAGTACAAAACGGAGGCCTAGGACAGTCTCACACGTGACCTCACTAGTGCCATAGGTATCCACCGGACTGGTGAGCAGGTCAGCCACCACCATGCAGACCTGAAGCGGTGGAGGGGGGATGTCCTGGAACAGTGGATCCAGGAAACAAGGCAGATGCAGAATGCCCCAGAACTGAGTAAGTACTCCTTCCACTACATAGTTAATAAGTGCCTAGCTTGTGTATACTATGGATAGGTATGGCTAAATATCAATGTACTTCTCTGACAGCTGCAGATGAGCATGCTCTGAACCAGTAAGCCTATGATGCTAGGCTGCAAAGGATGCGTCGCGAGGCAGGTTAGTAAATAGCCTGCATGTACTGTCATAAGAAATAAATGTAAGAGCCTCCAAAAATATCAGTATACAGAACAGTGTGATATGCTGTAAATAAAGGTGTAACCCTGCATTGCTTCTGTTTACTCAGCAGTCATATGTTGTTGTACTGTTGCAGTTATTAAATAGTACTGTTGTAGAAAGCAGTGTTACCCACACTGTGGTATGTAGATAACATGTGTATGAAGTGCTGTATAACAATGTCGGAAGTGCAAACAGGTCAGTCATATTAGACAAAATACATTGCAAAGCCTCACAATAATTGCCTGATAGCATAGTGTACAGTGATTTTTAACTGTAATGCTTTTGTCACACACAGCAGGGCTTTGGATCCCAGGAGCGCTAGTAAGTTGTATTCATAATCATTCCACACAACTGCACACAGTCTTTTAGAATGTTCAGAGAGAAAGCTGTATGCATATTTACACTTAACAACTGCACAGATTGTGCTAGAATGCTTAAATAGAGAGTGATATGCATATTCATACCCCTCAACTGTTCCAGTCTGCCCAGTATGTCCTGATAAATGGCCCACATCACCTGCCTTTTACCCTGTACCCCTGCCAAATTAGTGTGAAAATCCAAGAAAAGTAAGCAGCTGTTAATGACATATAACTGATAGTCAGACTTGTACATAGTCAGAGAATGCACATGCAAACATACCTGTCATCCCAGCATCTCACCCAAAGTGTATGAGAGCAGTCTCAAAACATGTTGCATTAACACCTGCATCTTGTCAAGCCTGTACATAAGACACATGTCCCATACATACTAATCTACAAACATACCATTGTACTATATAACGCCATTGGGTAGTATATAAATACATGTAAGGGGCAGGCCACTGCAGTGACTATGAATGTTGTGAAAACCACAAGGATTTATTAGTTGTTAACTGAACTCTCTCTCGCTCACCCCTAACATATGTGCAAAAATAACCGATTTACACAACTCATTTGGTATGTTTACACTCCTAACCTTTGTTGGGACATATGTCCTATTGGTTTATAAATATTCACATCTGTTTCTATGCATGTGCCATGTTAAAATACTCCCATATTGGTGGCCTGTTGCCATCAATGAAACCTGCATGTCCTTGTAATGGCCACTGTTTACCCATATATTCATGTGTTCTGCCTGCTCTGCAATAATTTATATCTGGTGCCCTGGGTAATGGGAATACCTATGCATGCTGTTATAACTAACTGTGAATGCTGTTGACTATTACTAACCCATATCTGCCTTAAACATGCTACAACATTGTTTGTATGGGATGGCCGGTCCCAGCAGACCCACCTGTCCGACCTCAGCTGGCCATGGCACCAGGCACCAGCACATTTGGGGCCCAGCCTGGGACTTCCTCGTCCATTGGTCCTGCACCCCCTTTGGGTGGAACCGTCGCAGGGGATGGGGCTCGGCTCCCCCCTGGGAGCGGGAGTGGACAGGAACCTGTCACCCATGGTACGGTCTGGGCCATGGTGCGCAGGGAGCTCGACAGGGAGATTCGAGACCGCCTATGCCAGCTTGAGGGCTGAGTGGCGCAACTAAAGGGTGAGCCTGCCCCTCCTAGACAGCCCCCAGTACAGCCACCTTCTGGGTTGGGAAGGTGCAGTGGTGACTGCCCATGGGTGGGGACCTCAGTCCCACTGTATCCATTGGTGGGCTCATGGGCTTGCGACTTCCAAACACCCCTCCCCGTCCAAGGTGTCCCCCCCCACATGTGTCATATACCACCCCTGTACGTGTCTTGTTTGTCTTGTCTGTCATCCTACCCAACCTATCCTCCCTGATCATACCTACTCTCCTTTGCCAACATCCCACTCTCACCTAAACATAAAAGTAAAAAAGGGCAATCTGTTCCTGCAAAAAAAGCACACCCCATACATAGCTGTCCATTTTGCATATGTGTAAATATTTCTAATTGGCATCACAACATACTATTGTTGTCCTCACTCCTCTCTCAGGGTTGAGGTTATTCAAATGTCCCACCAAATTTATTGCATATGCACAGCTGTTGCTGTAGAAGAAATGGAATGCTATGGACAGCCTTCCTGCACATCCCTAGCTATTTTCCCTACTGTCTTTCCCTCTTTGTGCCCCTTTTTCATCACTTTCCTATCAACCCTTTTTTCTTTTCTTTTAAAGAAATTAGTGTGGTGGTAAGCGGGAGTAAGCACTTTTAAGCAGCAGTGAGCGGGTTTCAACCTGTTTGCGCGGGGGTAAGCATTGCCTACACAGGTTAAGCAACCAAGTAGGTAACTGTGTGTAAGGAACTGTGACCAAAAGTAACCACTGCTTACCGTCACACAAAACCCATGCACACTCGCTCTTAACTGCTTAAAGGTGCCTTAATTACTCCTTATCCAATGGCCCTTGTTCCGCCAGCAACAAAATAAATGGCCTCTGCAAGGCTCAAAACCAGGACCTTGCACACCACAGCCAATGTGAATTACCACTAAGCCATGGCAGATATACAGAAATTGGATACTGTCACAAACATATCATCCAGCGCAGTCATTCAACAGTATAGGAAATGTATTCCATCATGTAGATGTATGTGTGTGTGTGTTTCTGTCCAGATATAGAGAGATACATATATATAGACATATCAAGAACATTCCATGTGACAACAAAGTATTAAAAAGGAAGGAAAAGGGAAACACCAGCAACACCTGCATTATGTAGTGGTGTTGTCCTATGTAATATCACGACTCCCTCAGACAAACATGTGTCATTAATACACACAAACATTTATACATTGGCCAAATATATTATTTACATTAACAAAACAGTTCCTGTCCAATCATTATGTCAGAATAGTACTCTTGCAAGGTGCTGTGTGTGACATAATCATCATGAAAAAGGTAAATGGGGTAACCATAGAGGGACCGGTAGTGTTGTGTGTACAATGGGGTCATCTGCATCATGTGTACCTGGAAACTTTAGTCGTCATGTGCATACCCGGATCGTGTGCCTGAGAGAGAGAGAGAGAGGGGTGAGGACAACAGTAGTATGTTGTGATGCAAATTAAACAGGTTACATGTGTCTAGTGGACACGTGTGTGAAATGGACAGCTATAAATGGGGCAAATGTTGTTCTAGGAACAGATTGGCCTTTTGTTTCCGTAAGGTGAGAGTGGGATGTTGGGGAAGGAGAGTAGGTATGCTCGCGGAGGATCAGTTGGGTAGGATGACAGACAAGACAGCATACAGGGTCGGTATATGACATGTGGGGGGATACATCTTGGACGGGGAGGGGTGTTCGGCAGTCACAAGCTCATGAGCTCCCAGATGGAAACAGTGGGACGTAGGTCCCCACCCACGGGCAGCCACCACTGCACCAAAACAGCCGCAAAAGTGGCTGTGCTGGGGGCTGTCTAAGAGGGGCAGGCTCCCCTTCTAAATGTGACACTCTGCCCTCGGGCTTGTGTATCTGGACTCGAAACCCCTTATTGAGCCCCCTACGCACCACATCTGGGACTGTACGATGGCTGACAAGTTCCTGTCGGACCTGCTCCCAGGGGGGAAAAGCCCCATCCTCAGTGGCAGTTCCACCAGAAGGTGGTGCAGAATCAACAGAGGTGGAGGTCCAAGGCTGGGCTCCAGAAGTGCCGGTGTCCGGTGCCATGGCCAGATGAAGTGGGACAGGAGGTTCCACCGGGACATTCAATCCTATACAGCCTATGGTGTTGCAGTTTTAAACAGATATGGCTTAGTGATAGTTAACAGCATTCAGGATTACTTATAACAGCATGCATAGATATGGCCATCAACCCAGCACAACAGATGGCATACATGTGCAGAGGGAGCAAAACACATGCATATATACTGCATGACATCTGTACAAAGCATAGAAGACATGTGACTGCAGCTATGAACAGTGGCCCATTATTGGCATGTCACTGTGAGAACCTCAGACAGTGACCGTCATAACACTGTTTCATGTGACATATGTCCAATCAGGGATGCGATGGTGGTAGCTCTCATTACTATCACCATGTACTGACTGAAATCCTCACACTATGCTTCTGCAGTTCACAGATGTGTGTTTAGTGAGTAACACAAGAAACAAGTGGTTCCACACACTGACCAGTCCACAGATGGCCCTACAGATGGGGGTTCCCTCACAAACAGAGCACTGTCTTGTCAGTTATAAAACATGCAGACTAGCCATTACCACACGCAACCTGTTAAATTTGCAGTAGTCTGAATGAAGCATAGCTACACTTATATGCTGTAGTCATGTCTCGCACATCACCCTCCTGTCTCTAGGCTAATTTCCACTGTGTATGTTGTTTGAGGAATATCCAGATATCATCTGTGATGCAGTTCACCAAACACCAGATGGAGGTTCCACTCACAGTGACTGGCATGGGCAAACACCAACATGATGTTCCTAGATATTGTACTGTGTTTCCATGTGATTGGCTATGGGAACATCGCCACAGCTGTTCCACATGCAATCAGCTAGAGGAGGACTGCAGTAGGTGCAGAGGCCATCTCCTGATTATGACCATCACTTACAAAGCACAAGCTGCTGCTGAGCAGGTGTAGAACTCCACATCCACCAGAGAGTGTGTGGGAGGGACAGACAGAGGCAAAGTACATTAGAGAAGGGTTTGGAGACTAAAACCTAAGCATTGTCTGTCACACATCTATTAGTACAGGGGTTCAAACGCCTCACTGACTAGCCATTACAAGTGCATACAGTTACTCCATGTGCCACATTGCTGACATGTCGGTATGCTGTAAGAACATATATGTGTGCTGATGAGCGACATCTGCAACAGAGATATAGTAGACATACATTAGGTGTAGCACACATGGCTGTCCACATGAACAGATGTCATTGTCAACACAACCACACTCTCTAAGGGACTCAGACACATTGCCACACTTTGCCAGGCTCACAAATACACTTCCTAACTACTTAGTTTGCCAAACTGCAGTAATGCACAGGTACTACATGCACCACAAGGGATATCCTGAGGTTCTATGGCCTAGGGCATGTGAACGTGTCTGACATCAGTCGGTATGCCAATGGGAGTGGGTGTGACTGGGGTTGGGAGCATCATACCCCACACGCAGACACAAGGTGCCAGTACTGACATGCATGTGTGCATTGCTTCATGGGTGTTTAGTGGCTGGCTGTACAAGATGGCTTTACAATTCTGGGTAAGGGGTAATCTTTGCCATAATGCCACCCGGCAATGGTGTGCAGTGTGGTATAGGGATGTAGTGTCTGCAATGTCCCACACAGATGGTTATTGTATGAACTTTCCTGTCATCCTGGTTACCATTGTGTATGGCCTTTGCTTTGCAATGCATGCCATGTCTGTGTTTGAGAGTCCTTGCCATGGACATTGCCTGGGATGTGCGCGTCCCTCTATAATGTACAGTGACATGTACAAGTGCACCTGGTTTGGCTGTTATATGTTGTGCACAGAATTATCATCAGATATGCCAATACTGTCCTGGTGTGGCAGGACCTGCTAACAGACAGCAGGTCGACCCAGCACCTGCATTGTTGCTTGCTACAGGTATTCTCTGGTGTCAGTGGCATCTGTCCATACCGGGCATGTGTGTAAGGCATTGTATGTCCTTTGTGAATCACATTTGATGGCACCACATATGTTGCAGGCATCCAGTAGGGAACATAGTGAAGGCACATTGTCCGCAATTATGTGCCTATTGTACCGTTGGACAGGGTGCCCTGCCCTCTGCAGCCCACTGCACTCACACCATGCCTACTATCTGTCATCAATGTGCAGGGTACTAGCAACATAGCGGGATATTCTAGGCAAGTTTGGTTGTGTATGACACATGGGTTCCGAATGTATTCTGGGTAATAGTAGGGTTGCATACTTTGTTCACCAGGGCTATTGCCAGATGTAGGGGTATGGCTTGCCAACCCAGTCCCTTGGCTGATTGACATCTGTACTCCTCGTGAGATGGTCATTGTGACATCTAATATGGCCTCCATACAGGAAAACTACAAAAAATGCTCCCCAACATGTCCAGTGGTTAGACACTCACAACCACCTCTACATAGGCTCTAACTGGCAAACATACACACACACACCTGCCACGTCTTGGAATAGAACTCCTACCTAACTAGTTTATCACAGTACAGCATTATGCAATTTCAGCATGCGCTACAGAGATTACTAGGTTATAGCTGTCCCAGATGTGTATTTCTAGGTGGGTGACATCAGCAGGATTGCCAAAGCTGAGCATGTGAATCGTAAAGTGTGTATATACTCTAAAAAGCATTGTGTCTTTCTCAGGCAGACACACACTTAGCCTGTTTGGGATTAAAACACCTACCAAACTAGTTTATTACACTACATCATTACACAGTTACAGCATGCGCTGCGGAGATTACTGAGTCACAGGAGTCCCAGAGGTGTATTCGTAGGTGGGTGACATCAGCAGGATTGCCAAAGGTGAGTATGTGAATCATAAAGACTGTGTATACTCAAAAAAACATTGTTTCTTTCTCATGCAGACACACACTTGGCTTGTCTGGGATTAGAACACCTATCAAACTAGTTTATCACACTACAGCATTATGCAGTTACAGAGATTACTGGGACACAGCAATCCCAGAGGTGTATTCGTAGATGGGTGACATCAGCAGGATTGCCAAAGAAGGGCATTTCAAGTGTACTGCGAGTTGTATATGTCTGTTACGTGTGCGTGCCTGCTGCTTACTGTCACAACAACCCATTTACAACTGCTTAAAAGTGTCTTATTCAGTCCTAATTGAAAGCATCAACAAGCCTTGTAGGGCTTGAACCCTGGACCATGAACAACAAGGTCACCGGACTTACCACTAAGCCATCTAGGTTGTATCTGTGCTTAATGGATTTTATAATGCACATCTTACTACAGGTATTCCACAGTACTGAAAACAAATGGGACAGTCACTCTGTATACATATGTACAGTACCCTTGAATGTACTGTACTCTGAAACAACATAGATAGGTTTACATCTGTACAACTGTCATAACTAAAAATATATATATATATATATATATATATATATATATATATATATATATATATATATATATATGCACCTATGGGATGTGTACACACACACACACACACACACACACACACACACATATATATATATATATATATATATGCATATACACAGACACAGCTATATATATATATATATATATATATATATATATATATATATATATATATATATATATATATATATATATACATGTCTGAACACCCTTTGTGACATGGAAGGGTTCCAAAGGAACTGACATGTACACAAAACAGAGGCATATCTTGTCTTATAACATTTAAATGTTAATCAGTTCACCAGAGAAGGGATGGTTGTTGTGTATGCGGAGGTTGGGGTGGGGAATGATGGCTAAGGTAATCTACCCTGGGGATTCTGGAGTTTGGGTGGGGGAATGATGGGTATGGACTTACACCCCGGTGACCACTTCTGTGTCACTGCTCAACAGTGGCACAGGAAAATAACATACCCAACTGTAGCTGTAGTCATTCTTGACTGTGTACTCTTTTCTATTCCTAACTATGTAATACTTTGTAGGCTCCAGTCACCACAGATGGCTACCATGGTGTGCAGCATGTTAAAAGACATTACACATGTGTATGCCTGGCTACAGGGTAGTCACACACACAAACACACACACACAGTCTCACATAGTACCATCACAACCTCAAATCATACACATAAACACACAAAGACATACTCGGCGGCTCTGATCAAAAATCTACCAAAACAGCAGAGGCCACCAAAGCAGACACCCAAACAACCACCACCTCAGAACACAACACCTGCAACACATAGAACTCACAGTCAGAGTGTCAAACAGTCACAGCCCTTAAGGCCAAACACAATGCCAGACACACTAGTCATTGGTGACTCCATAGTCAGACACACTGACGTCCCGCTCACCAGACTGAGTAAGGAGAAGGTCACAGTAAGCTGCCTGTCGGGTGCTAGAATCCGCCACATAACGCAAGCACTCAGGTCTCTCAACAGCAGGTACAAATACGACTCAGTCATTGTCCACGCTGGTGTAAACGACCTGAGACACTCTCCTTGGACTACATGAAAAGAGACATTGAGGAGCTCTCTGATTATGTAGCCCAGGCAGGTATGACCCTGACCTTGAGCAGTATCCTACCTTCACCAAGAATGATGCCACAATACAGAGATAAGATGATCAGCTTTAACAATTGGCTTAAACTCTGGTGTCATTCAAAGGGGATCCAATGTCTGTCTGCCTGGGATGACATGCTGGACAAGCCACGCTGTTTCGCAAAGGACGGCTTGCACCTGTCACCCTGGGATTCCGGATATTGGCAAAGGCTCTTGCCACCCCCATAGTGCCTTTTTAGGCAAGGCTCAAATTCTAAACCTACCACCCTAGAACACAAAAAGGAAAAAACTAAGGGTAATGCTGCTCAATGCCAGAAGTCTAAATCTCAAAATGCACGACTCGAGGCCCTTCTCAGTATGGAGAACATCGATGTCTGTGCAGTGACAGAAACCTGGTTCAAGGCTCCTGAGAGCACCCCAGCACTATCAGGTTTTACCTCTTATCATGCGTTCCGCCCCAAAATCCGGACAATACCAAGAAAGGAGGGGTATCCATATTCATCAAAGACACCCACACCTCAAGACTGGTGGCAACACACGATGCATCGGAGACCATCCAGGTGCAATTAACCATAGGCAAGACTGCTCTGCAAATTGTAGCATGTTACAGGCCACCTCACAAACTCAGGAACCTCACATGGCCTTCCTGAAAACACTAGAGGGGATAAATGTATCACCAAACACCATCATACTAGGTGACTTCAATTACCCTAATGTAGACTGGGAACACTACTCAAGCCCAAACACCCTAGCCCAAAAGTTCCTGGAATTCATAAACTCAAATGCCATGGAACAACTAGTCACCATCCCCACAAGAGGAGAAAACATACTTGATCTCATCATCACGAACATGGGAGCACAATGTTCAACACCGAAGTATACCCCTCACTGGTGAGATCAGATCACAAACTAATCTCGCTGGAGGTCCTCATCCCACCCCACCTGAAATAAAAAGACCACAGTAAAGAACTTCTCGAAAGCCGACTTCACACTTCTAAAGACTAGTGTGGTCTCCTTTAAGGCCCCGAGCCGCGGAAAACAGTACTCAAGCCGCTGAATCACTTACAAATGCCTTCTACCAGCACCTGCAGGACTGCATGGATAAGGCAATCCCAAGCAAAACAAAGACTCTTTGTACCAAAGGCAAGCGTCCAGTCTGGTGGACCCCAGCCATAAACAAACTCTACAACAAAAGGAGGAAGCTACTACAACATAGAGCAAAATCCTTAAAAGGTAAGACACCCTTGATCACTATAAGTAAAAAAACTAAGAGCTCTCATAAAATCATCCAAAGCAAATTTTGAGAGAAAAATAGCTAAAGACTCAAAAGACAATCATAAGGCCTTCTTTAGCTATGTTAGAAACCTGGGAGGAACCTCCCAGATATGCTCAGAACTAGTTCAAAATGATGTGAAGATTACTGATCCTACAGACATTGCCAACATACTGGCTGACAGGTTCAGTGCAAACTCCCCCCCCCAAAAGGAGAGATATCTATACCAAGCGATTGCAGCCCCCCAAACATCTCCAACGCCCAAGTGAGAACTGTTCTCTCCAAAGCAAAAGACACAGCATCCATGGGACCTGATGGTGTCCCCGGCTGTGTGCTCCACAACTCAACGAGGAATTAAACCCACAGCTCGGACAGCTGTTTAATCATAGTCTTACCTCTGGATACGTACCCAGGAGTGGCGCACTGCAACTGTGGTCCCACTTCACAAAGGCGGTGCCTCCACCGACCCTGGAAATTACCGCCCATTAGCTTGACAAGCCTTATCTGCAAAGCCATGGAGAGGATCATAATGGACCTCATAAATAAAGACATAGGGAATTTGCAGACTTTGGATCCATCCCAGTTTGGCTTTGTCAAAGGCAGATCATGCCTTCTAAACTTGGTTGACTTTTTCAAACAGTCACCAAAGCCATTGATGAGGAAAGGCAGTCCATACAGCCTACCTCGATCTGGCGAAGGCCTTGATACAATACCCCACTCGGGTATCATTGAAAACTCATCAGCTTAAATGTTAACCCATACATCACAAGATGGGTTGCAAACTGGCTGAGTGACAGAACCCACAGGGTCAGAGTTGCTGGCGCCATGTCAGACTCAAAGCCTGTCACAAGTGGTGTACCACAGGGCTCAGTCCTGGCCCACTCTTGTTTGGCATCTACTTTTCCAAGTACAAGCAAACACACGAGGGTTATGGCTGACAAAGTTTGCAGATGACTGCAAACTGGGCGCCATAGTAGAAAACACATCTGACACAGATATCCTTCAGAAGGGTCTCACAGAAATGGATAACTGGTGCCAGAGCCATGGCCTAAAGTTAAATGCCAAAAAATGCATAGTCATACCCTTCGGGAAAAACAAGGTTACCCCTAGCTACCAAATAGGTGGCAATCCACTGAGCATAGAAGAAGTTATCAGGGACCTGGGGACCCAGGTTGATAGTAGTCTGTCATTCGACACCCATGTAGCTAAAGTAGTTAGGAAGACCTTCTACATTGCCCACCTTATCATGAAGGATTCTCATCTAGATCAAGGGAGGTCATAGTCTCCCTATACTCATCACTCATCAGACCAATGATTGAGTACAATGCCCCATTCGAATGTATCTGACCCGACACTTGCAGCAGCTGGAGAGGCCACAAAGTTCCTCACCAAAAGGATAAAGGGTCTCAAACATCTGTCCTATGCTGCCCGACTGAAAGAACTCCAGCTCTATTCAGTCGCTACCGCTGCTCAGAGGTGACCTTTGCCTAACATACAAGGCCATGTCAAACCCAGATTTGATGAATATGCTTCACCTCAAAAATCTAGATCCGTCAGAGCCACAAGGGCGGGAGACTTAAACCTCGACACGGCTATTAATAGGACGCGCTGGAGGGATAGATTCATCACCCAAAGACTCCCTATGCTGTGGAATAAAATCCCGGTATATGTGAGGCAGAGCACCTCGCTGGCCTTGTTCAAGAGAAATCTTGACCAATGGATGGGAGATCGCAGATATACCCTAGGGATTACCTCAGTGTCACTGCTCAACAGAGGCACAGCAAAATAATGGGTATAGTTCCCCATACTAAAGGGGTGGCGTAAGCCACAAAACTATGGGCTAGGCTTGTAAATGCCCTCGGGCAGATAGCCTAGTATGAACCTATGAACCTATGAACACGTGCCAGAATTGTGCATACACATCTTGCCTATGTAAAGGTAACTAGTACAGTGGTATGCTGTTGGGGTACCTGCCACAGAACACACACAAGTACACTTACTCTAATTCCACATCTGAGCTGGGTGACATCACAGGACTGATCACTCACAGTGGGGAGGGGGGAAAAAGAGGTTTAGCAGTTGACAAGGATAAAGGCCAGTGCAAAAGGTGGTATCTCTTCGGAATGCAGCAAAACCCACTGTCATGACAGGATGCAGACACAAATACACACACACACAGCCACACTCAGTCATTTGCTGACATACACATGCAGGCATTTGCTGACACACACACAGTTGCCAGTGGTGGGATCAGAACTCCTCCTTATCTACAGAACACTATTATAGTATTACGCAGTTACAAGACGTGCCACAGAGATTACATATTGCAAGGCAGTTAGACTGCCCTTCTAAGATTGAGGACGACAATAGGGATACTGAAAGTCAAGATGTACATAGCTATAAACCTGTGTGTTTAAAGTAGGAGTCCATTACAACCTGTATGCACAAACAAGACACATCATCTACAGGTAAGACATAGGTAGGCCTTAGAGGTATAGTTGTAGGACAACAAGCCCTGAACTGGAGTATGCCCATCTGTGGAATGGACAACTACTATCACTATACAGGGTTACAGTGGTCATGCTCATACACATAGAATCAGAGATCCTGCTTGGAATCATTGACTCCAATTACACAAGGTGACAGTGGGCATGCTCATACACTTAGTAGCACAGGGCTGTTTGGGATACACTATGACTACAACTACACAAGGTTATACTGGGCACGCTCATACACTTAGAAACAAAGGGCTTGTTTGGATGCACTGACTCAAATTACACAAGGTGCCAGTGGGTACGCTCATACACTTAGTAGCACAGGGCTGTTTGGGAGGCACTCTGATTCTAACCACAGAAGGCCACAGTCTGCATGCGCATACCTGTACATGTACAGAACACATTTTAATGGACTCCTATTGTAAACACACAGGTTTACAGCTATGTACATCTTACCTGTCAGTATATATGCACATCATACTGGTTGACTGCCAGACACCTGTATGGGGCCCGTAAAGGATATATCTGTGTCTGTGCTGTGTGATACACATGCATACATGTACATGAAGTACTGACATAGATATATATATATATATATATATATATATATATATATATATATATATGATAGGTATACACAATCATGCATGTGTGGACGTGGCAGACAATCAGTTAACTGGGAAACACAGGCAGATGCTACCTACAACATGTGTCACACACATTGCTGCCCTGACAGGCATACATTGATAGCAGGTTGTGGATAGTGGCATTATTCTTGGAACAGTGGCATGTGCAAGCATAATGTGAGAGCCCCATTGTGTAAAGGTACTTAGGTGGAAGTATCAGGATGACCTCTCGCAGCTGTGTTAGTAGTTATCATTACTAGCAGGACTGCTACACTATGTATATCTCACATTGGTCATATACGCAACGTCTGCTGCTGTCCATCACCTTAGATGTGGCATTTGATAACAAGCACATTACTGCCACTCGCAGTAATGTCATGGTATGAGTGGCAACTGCTTGACCATAACAATGAGCCAATGTCCTGCTGTTATTATGAGGTTGTCCAGTGTCTGTCATTCCGTGCTGTCATGACTGAATGACAAGCCTTAGACACCAAGCACATGCATCCATGTTTCAAGCGAGTGTGTATAATACCTAGGTTGCAGTTACCCATATATTCGCATTCCAAGGCAAAACTCCTACACACAAAAGTAACACCCTGACACCTACAAGACAATTGCATTGGATGCTTATGCTAACCAGTGCTACATGTGTGGCCTTCGTAATCCATTTGCTCAACGTAGAACCTACAATGGGGAATAATGACATCTGTGCAGTGAGGAATACCTGGCTAAAGGCTCTGTAGTGCACAGTTGCACTACCGCCATATATCTCAGATCCAGACATGTGGCCCACAACACTGGTATGGACCATTCCAGGTGGTGTCCACATATTCATAAAGGCTACTCTCATGTGAAGACCACTACTCTGACATAACTCATCACAGATGAGTCAGGTACAGGTGACTGTGGCAAACGTTGCATTCTAGGTTGTATTCTCATATACATCCACCACTTTGTCCCCAGACTACCAACACACATCCGTATGTGGTATGACAGCATGGTAGACCAACAGATATCCTTAGATTGGTGGACTGTACCTAGACCTACATCAATCATGCAAAGTACCCATGTAGTGCCACAGCTGTGTTATGCAATGTGATAATACCACTGTTTGTAACCAGGTCAGTTGTACACATAACAGGGTCCCTCGGATGTTGCCAGCATTAACACGGTTGACTGTTGCTGTACACCAGTAAACAACACCCTCATGTTTGTATATGACCTAACTGTACCTGCCCTGGATATGTACATCCCACACTCATACAACAGAAATGGAATTACCATAGCTGTTGGTATGTGTACTCTTTTCTATTCCTAACTATGTAATACTTTGTTGGCTCCAGTCACCACAGATGGCTACCATGGTGTGCAGCATGTTAAAAGACATTACACATGTGTATGCCTGGCTACAGGGTAGTCACACACACAAACACACACACACTTGCCAGTATTGTGCATACGCATCTTGCCTATGTAAAGGTAACTAGTACAGTGGTATGCTGTTGGGGTATGTGCCACAGAACACACACAAGTACACTTACTCTAATTCCACATCTGAGCTGGGTGACATCACAGGACTGATCACTCACAGTGTGGAGGGGGGGAAAAGAGGTTTAGCAGTTGACAAGGATAAAGGCCAGTGCAAAAGGTGGTATCTCTTCGGAATGCAGCAAAACCCACTGCCATGACAGGATGCAGACACAAATACACACACACACAACTATTTGCTGACATACACACTCATGACTTTGCTGATACACACACACACACACACACACACACACACACACACACACACACACACAGTTGCCAGTGGTGGGATCAGAACTCCTGCTTATCTACAGATCCCTATTATAGTACTATGCAGTTATGAGACGTGCCACAGAGATTACACATTGCAAGGCAATCAGACTGCCCTTCTAAGATTGAGGACAACAACAGGGATACTAAAAGTCAAGATGTACATAGCTATAAACCTGTGTGTTTAAAGTAGGAGTCCATTACAACCTGTATGCACAAACAAGACACATCATCTGCAGGTAAGACATAGGTAGGCCTGAGAGGTATAGTTGTAGCACAACAAGCCCTGAACTGGAGTATGCCCATCTGTGGAATGGACAACTACTATCACTATACATGGTTACAGTGGTCATGCTCATACACATAGAATCACAGAACCTGCTTGGATGCATTGACTCCAATTACACAAGGTGACAGTGGGCATGCTCATACACTTAGTAGCACAGGGCCGTTTGGGATGCACTGACTCAAATTACACAAGGTGCCAGTGGGTACGCTCATACACTTACTAGCACAGGGCTGTTTGGGATGCACTCCGATTCTAACCACAGAAGGCCACAGTCTGCATGCGCATACATGTACATGTACAGAACACGTTTTAATGGACCCCTATTGTAAACACACAGGTTTACAGCTATGTACATCTTACCTGTCAGTATATATGCACATCATACTGGTTGACTACCAGATACCTGTATGTGGCCCGTAAATGATATATCTGTGTCTGTGCTGTATGATACACATGCATACATGTACATGAAGTACTGACATATATGTGTAAGGTATACACAATCATGCATGTGTGGACGTGACAATTGGTTAACTGGGAAACACAAGCAGAGGCTACCTACAGCATTTGTCACACACATTGATGCCCTGACAGGCATACATTGATAGCAGGTTGTGGATAGTGGCATTATACTTGGAACAGTGGCATGTGCAAGCATAATGTGAGAGCCCCATTGTGTAATGGTACTGAGCTGCAGGTGTCAGGATGACCTCTCCTAGCTGTGTTAGTAGTTGTCATTATTAGTAGGACTGCTACACTACGTATATCTCACATTGGTCATATACACAATGTCTGCTGCTGTCCATCACCTTAGATGTGGCATTTGATAACAAGCACATTACTGCCACTCGCAGTGATGTCATGGTATGTGTGGCAACTGCTTGACCATAACAATAAGCCAATGTCCTGCTATTATTATGAGGTTGTCCAGTGTCTGTCATTCCGTGCTGTCATGACTGAATGACAAGCCTTAAACACCAAGCACATGCATCCACATTTCAAGCGAGTGTGGATAATACATAGGTCACAGTTACCCATATATTCGCATTCCAAGGCAAAACTCCTACACACAGAAGTAACACACTGACACCTACAAGACAATTGCATTGGATGCTTATGCTAACCAGTGCTACATGTGTGGCCTTCATAATCCATTTGCTCAACATAGAACCTACAATGGGGAATACTGACATCTGTGCAGTGAAAAACACCTGGCTAAAGGCTCTGTAGTGCACAATTGCACTACCGCCATATACCTCAGATCCAGACATGTGGCCCATGACACTGGTACGGACCATTCCAGGTGGTGTCCACATATTCATAAAGGCCACTCACATGTGAAGACCACTACTCTGACATAACTCATCACAAATGAGTCAGGTACAGGTGACTGTGGAAAACACTGCATTCTAGGTTGTATTCTCATATACATCCACCACCTTGTCCCCAGACTACCAACACACATCCATATGTAGTATGACAGTATGGTAAACCAACAGATAACCTTCGATTGGTGGACTGTACCTAGGCCTACATCAACCATGCAAGGTACCCATGTAGTGTCACAGCTGTGTTATGCAATGCGATAATACCACTGATGGTAACCAGGTCAGTTGTACACATAACAGGGTCCCTCGTATGTTGCCAGCATTAACACGGTTGATTGTTCCGTACACCAGTAAACAACACCCTCATGTTTGCATATGACCTAACTGTACCTGCCCTGGATATGTACATCCCACACTCATACAACAGAAATGGAATTACCATAGCTGTCGGTATCCTTTCTACATACAGGTGGCTACATTCATTACACACATGCATGTGGCAGATAGCATGCTAACAGTACATAAGGTTTGATATCTATGTTAACAGAGGTAATATTCCCTCTCTACTGGTCACCCATAACACCTATCATATCATACAATAACCCATGTGGCATGTATGTCATTAGACATGTCCACCTAATGCAATGCCTATGAATATACCCAAATAACAAGATTATAGGACCTACACAAGGCCTGTATTGACAGACTTAAGGAAATCCAGCTCTGCTCTGTATGTTCCTGAGTAGTCACAGGTAATATGTTCATGACATGTATAGCCATGTGTGGCCACATAAACCCCATGTCAACAATTGCAAGCCATGCATGCTATGTGCTGTCTGGACATTGGCCTTAGTACCACAATAGCCAGTACATGCTGGTGTGAGATGTTTACAAGCCACAGACCTCTCACATGCTTGAATGAGTGTACTGCCTAGCTCTAACAGAGCACATTGCTGGCACTCTTCCAGTACACATGAGGTGTGTGTGGCAAATATGATGCGCTCATTGTTGACCATTACAGTGCCCTGACTTCACCATGGCACTGTCAAGTAACAGTTTGAAGGAGCATGACATGGAATAATGCTGTGTGTGTCACACTGATATGTGCTGTTGTAATATATGTACACTTGGCTACTCAATGAAAGTGGTGGTATCCTACCAGTACATGAAGACAACATCCATTATGGTGTAATGCATGGCTATGTTTCACACATGGCATGGGGAAGGTGTGGAATGTATCCTCTTGACCGGCTAGCACACGTACTGATGTAGACTGCATATGTGTACATGTATTGATGTTTGCGCAGATTCCATGTGTGTGCAGTGTCTGATGTCTGAAGGTGACTGTTGTCTTAGTACATCATGCTGTTGCAATACAGCCTCAACATTGACAACTATATATGGTGATATGCTCTAAGTACAGTAAGTTGTACATGAGGTATGGACAGATGTTCGGACATGACTACTAAGTAGTGGGGCTTCTTTGCAGATTTGCAGATGATTGATTACTGAGGACAGCTCACTGGTGTGTTACAACCAATCCTACAATAACCTGTGTACCTGCTAAGGTCAGGTTTTGTTAACTGAAGTGGAAGACAGACAATGTAGAATGCTGTAAGGGTGACACAGAAGGCAAACCTCATGCCACCTGTAACAGTAATACCTCCACTGTGGATATATTGTGCATACCACAGTTGTCAAAGGAATCAGTAAGCATTGTACTGGATGCGATAGTGCTGTACTTCTGTAGTACCTATCATGAGATAGGCAGGTGTTTGATTCACAGTACTGGCACATGTGGGTATGTGTGTCCATATATGTCACGTATGGTTGGGAATACATCCCACATGTTATCACTCTCCTGAACACTGTTGTTGACACCAGTACAGAGTGAAGTGTAGAAAGAAAGGCATAGGCAGGTGGTTAAACCTCACACATGTATAGTGTTTGTATGGGTGTGATATAGGTGTATATCTTTGTGAATGCCAGTGTGTGTGTGTGTGTGTGTGTGTGTGTGTGTGTGTGTGTGTGTGTGTGTATGGCTGTTCGTGTTTATGGCTGTCTGGTTCCTGGAGTGAGGCTGTATTTTACCATAGTGAAATGTTAATGCCCCCTCTCCCCATCCACTCAATGCAATCTAGCATCCCTGTTGATATCATCAATCGCAGATGGGAATACTAACCGTCTGTTAACATGTACACTCTGGGGTGTGACCTGTTGTTACATAGCCTACTGATGGACCCCCCTCCCCACATACCCTCACTGCACTGTAGTATCTCTGTCGATGTCCTCGATCTTAGGCCATTCCAACTAGCTGTACATGTGTAATCTCTGTGGCGTGTCTTGTAATTGTGTAGTACTATAATGATGATATACACATAGGCAGGGGTTCTCATCCAAACACTGGCAACTGTGTGTGTGTGTGTCAGAGTGTGTGTTACAGTGTCTGTGAATCCCTGAGTGTGTGGGTGTGTCTGTGTTTGCATGCTGTCATGGCAGTGGGTATTACTGCTTCCCAATGAGAAGCCACTATTTCCACTGGCCTTTGCCCTTGTCATCCAGCATACCACTCTTTTACCCACTCCGTGCTCCAGGTAACTATACCTGTGATGTCACCCACAATGGATTTGATGGCTCTGAACACAGTAGCTTACTACACAGCTATCATGCTCTTGGATCATTAGAGCAGTAAACATAATTGAAATATGGGAGAATATAACTGTGATGTGGAAGCTACAAAGTGCATGTAGGTATTGCCATACTGACCTGTGGGTAGTCGACATGTACATATGGGACTCCCGCACACACCAACATCCCCCGGCAAATGCAACTACACCTGAAAGAGGAAGGCAGAACATCAAGATCAACATGCTGTCAGTGTTGTTACACATGATACATACTGTCAAACATACAAAATACATTCTAAAACTGCAATACATGGTATGTCTGCTGCCTGTCAACACTACTCAACAATATTAATCTACAGTTGTCTACCTAGTATGTTCACCCTATACAGCAGACCATATGAACATGTCCCTGCACCGATGGTGTGGATGACAGGGATGTGGCACAGGCATCATCATATGCACAGGATGATAATGTTTGCCAGAGGCCTAGGCTGTGCCATTGGTGTGTGTGTTAGGGCCTGTGATATCATTGGGCATGTGTGGATGTTATAAGTGTGTATGTTGAGGTGCCCTACATTTGTTTCCAGTGTGTGTATGCATGCACACAGGACTGGCATGTGGCTGGCCTACACAGGGGTATTATTGACAGCTGCAGACTGTACAAGGCAGGTTTCACAGTTCACGGTTTCCGGCCACTGCCATGTGACCTGCACCTGCCAGGGGTTGAACGGGCACTACCAGGCAGAGGTCCAGATTGGGTACCATCTGATGACACATGTCCACTGGAATCATGTCTCTGCTGGGACCATCCAGGAACACGTGCACGTGGCCTGCTGTGTCCTGCTGTGGACTGCATAGCACCAGCTGCACTGCTGCTGCTACCACCACTATGGGAGTGGGCATGTGCAGTAGCATGTTCACATAGACCTTCAACAGGTGATGTAGCTGACCTACATCCACGTGCCCGACGCCTCACTCCCACCAGTTGTTCCAGCACAGACATTCCACGGTCAAGGATTTACATGCCACGGTCAAGGACTCCCACCATGTCACCCAATCATCTATCCAAAACATCTGCAAGATGATGGTGAGCATTTGCAAGTGCCTGGATGTTGTCAGTTAATGAACAGACAGCAGCCCTCTGAAGCCTCAGACCTTCTCTGTTGTGCCATTCAGCATGTACCTGTGCTTCCATTGCAGCCCAAAACATGTGTCTGGTGACTCCAGCTGATGTGCTTTGTCTCGCAGGGGCATGTTGGCCAGTGGTCTTCCTACAAGCAGCACTGGGCACATGCCTGTGTGGGACATCACCAGTCTGTTGACTGGTATCATGGTGTGCAGGCACACTTTCCATAGTCACCACACTTCCCTGTTCCATGCTACCACCCACCAACTGTCCTTCCTCTATGGCCGGTGGTGATGGGGTATGTGCAAACAGGGGAACTGTGTACGAGGATGAAGGGAGACAAGTGGAATGGCAACCAGTGGCACAGATTCAGCCCCTGACAACCCTGCCTGTGCCTCAATCATGCTATCATCATCACTGCTAGAGTCTGTGGGGACACTAACATCACGTGGACTGCAGGAGGGCAATGCACCTACATCAACACCTGTGAGGGGAAGACAAGAACTGTACATTACAAGTTATACCAGACACACACAGACAGGCAGACAGACACAGACACACACACACACACACACACACACACACACACACACACACACACACACACACACAGACACACACAGACAGACAGACACACACAGACAGATAGACATAGACACACACAGACACAGACACAGACAGACACACACAGACAGACACAGACACAGACACAGACAGACACACAGAGACACAGAGGGACAGACACAGAGACACACACACAGACAGAGACACACACACACAGACACACACACACACACACACAGAGACACACACACACACACACACACACACACACACACACACACACACACACACACACACACACACACACACGCACACACAGAGACACACACACACACAGACACGCTACATGTAGGTGATATGGCAGATGGCATTCAACTTAGACAATTATACTATCAGCTTAGGCAATTATAGTGGTAGTTATCATACATCTCTGAGTTGCACACAACAGCATGCATGTGTTATAGCAGAAGGCATGCACCTTACACAATTATAGTGGTAGTTATCATACATCTCTTAGTTGCACACAACAGCATGCATGTGTTATAGCAGAAGGCATGCACCTTACACAATTATAGTGGTGGTTAGCATACATACCTGTATTGCACCATTTGTGTTAGTAGCCTATGCACCATACCTGCAACAAAATGCATGCACTTTTCACCGTTGCACCGCACTGCCATGGTGTGTGCAACATACACCACATGTTAACAGACCATCGCTGACCTTTGTACATCTGCCACTGATGCTTTGTGTTGGCCACCACACCTATGTGTGAGGACATGAGCAGTAGGGTATGTTGACTGCATATTATGTTTGCCTGAGCCCTAGCTTGCATATCTCCCCCAAAGCAGTGCATGTCTGTTCAACATTATTCCGCCTACCCCTGAGCTGAGTGTTGACATTGTCCATGTTGCTGTGCACACATGTTTGACATGGCTGTCCCTACTTTGCAATGGTGCCACAGACCAGCACAGGTTTACAGCACACCGGCCTGCTGTGTGGCGTATGACTTTGCCAATCACATGTAGTATGACATGTCTTCTGCTGACATGCATACATGTGTAACACAATGGTGTCCTTTACAATCTACAGTACAGTAATGGTGTCCCAATGCAGGGACGTGTTATACTAACATGGGCCTTCAGCTGATGCAATGTTGTCTGTCCACCCTATAAATATGCAGGGACATACTGCACATTGAGCTGATGTGCATAACCATTGCAGGGCATCATGTGGCTTCACAATTGCTATACAGTGTGAGCTACTGATACAGCTCATAGCCATGACTATGTTCACATACAATACATATCTAATGTGGAATATGACCCACGTCACCGAGATATATACACAATAAACCCTAATGTGGAATGTGTGACACAGGTCACAGAAAGGTATATGGATGACACCCCTCCACATCTGCAACCATATTACTGATACCTAGCAACTATGCCCACACATGGCTAACTTACAAGTACTCTATGTCCCACATGCCATCTGTGTACCTCACACATATGAGGAGCAGGCATGACAGTGATGTCTGACACCAGCAAGGTGAATGTACTGTATCTGTGGCTTGATGTTGATGTATGTGTATGTTGTACAACACATGTATGTTTTGGATACTGTATAGGTGAATGCTTCCATGCTGTGACACACTCCAGATGTTCAAGACATGTTATGTGGTGGTTTCATGTTATACCTACACAAGCTGTGCACAGGCCTGTATGATGTTTAGTGTTTCACATCTGCAATATCACCATTACACAAAGGCCATAGTTGTATTGTGTCGAGCCAATGTACAACAGGGTGCACACACATGTACATCACTTCTACTGTGTGTTGCTTCATGTCTCTGGCCATTCTCCATGGCCATGTGTACACATATTCAGTCCAATGGTTGTGATGGCAATCTTATTTCACATGTCAGTGATATCCCATATGACATACACCCATAGATGTCATATGCTCCACTGAGGACAGGGTTATGCAGACAAAGGGTGGTATGTATGGGATGTGAGACATGTTTTGCAGGATAGTTGAGCAATGTTGCAGTCAGCCCACTACATGTCATGGACATGTCTGATAGCGCATGACATTGTGTGACATTCATAGCAAGGGTATACTCCACAAGGGTGTATCCTGTGGGCCGGGCATACTCCAGCTCCAACATATTTAGTGTGTGTGCACACATATGCTCTCTGTACAGTACTGTTCGTATTCCAAACATGTGTAATGCTAATATGTAGTACCTGTCCCTACAGTGGAACACACCTCCACCATTGTATTCACTGTTGACCACACATCTTGCAATGACAGTTTGGAAGGTTTAGTGTAGCTGTTTCATATAGTCTTCAATTGTTTCACATAGGTAAACAGTGTGATGCATTGCAGGTCTGACCAGTGTCCATTAACAGGACCACCATACATTATGTGTGATGTCCTTCATGGATGCATCTGCAGTCATAACAAGTGGGTTGTCCTGTCGTCAGGCAGCCCTGCAGTCAGCCGGATTCCAAAGTCCGGGTCGCTTCGCTGATGTCGCTCCACCACGCCATCTCTGTTGGTCTTCGGTATAAAAGCATCAGCGCCATTTTCCTCAGTCTTTCTTGCCGCGGGCGAAGCAAAAGCTGTTCGCAAGTGCCGGTCGGTCGGATCCAGAGATTACTTCTACCGAATACTACTCAAGACTTCTAAAGCTAAGTACCCGCTGGGGACTCTTTCTTGCCTCAGCCGATGTCAGAAAAAGTTAACAATTGTTTAACCTGTGGGAAACAAATACCTCATAAAGATTTCCACTCTTACTGTCTGCCTTGTTTAGGCCCAGCCCACGATGTAGCAGCCTGTTCGCCTGTGCCTCTTTCAACCGACGAACGCTTAGGCCGGTCGGAGTTTGCAGAACAGTTTTCGGTTCTGATTTTGCGACATTATGCCGTCGGATCCTCCGACTACCCCCAAAAGCATAAAGATAAAGACCGACACTCGCGGTCCGGTTTTGGCCGAAACCACGGTAAAGCAAATCATGAGTGTCTCGGTTTCCCGAAACCGAAAACTGCTCAAAGTACAGCTGAACCTATTCTTACAACTGAGGCCCTGCTACAACTCTTGAATCGACCTCAGAAATTTTACCCACTACGGTGGTTGACTTATCAGACACCATCCCCTTGGATGTCTCTACCCCCGCACGTGGTGCTGCTAGGCCTCCAGCTGCCATGTCCATTAAGGCCTTCGCCAGGGCTAAAGCAGCCAAGACTACTAAAACAGTGCCTGTTAAACCCCCACATCCAGGCTCTCTTCTAGTTCTCAACTGCGTTCTTTGGCAGGAGATTTAATTTCTTTAATTACAGGATCGCAATCTCACCCAGACAGGGCCTCTCAGCCCCAGAGAAGAGACCTAGGGCAGAGCCCCTGAGCCAGTGTCTTCTGATGATTCTGCTGATGAATCAGACATAACTGACCAGCCTGAGGCTCCTTCTCCAATTTTGAAGATTCTGATGCTGAAGAATCCATTCCAGCTGCTTCCCCACCAGAAGAATTCTCCTTTGGGGAAACCTTGCATGCCATGAGAACAGTTCCAATGGCAGCAACAGGATTTTTCAGACTCCAGAAAAGACTTAGGACCTTTCTGCACCTCCCACAGCACAGGCCCTTAGCTATACCTCCTGTTCTCTGTGGTGGATGATGCTTTCAATGATGTTTGCTCCGGCTCAGATTCTTACCCCAGCCCCTGCCAAACCAGACAGATTTTACAGGGTGCCTGATACTCATCACCACCTTTACAAGGCCCCACTTGCAGACCCAGAAACTATATCCCAGGGTCCCAAGGCAGTAGCACGACCACAGCTAAAACCCTATTCCTTCTGAAAGGGAAGCAAGGTCACTAGACAGATGGGGTAAAAAGGTCTACACTTCAGCTACTCTCTCAGCTAGAGCTTTAAACTGTCAGTTTCACATGATACAATACCAAGAGTTTATGCTTGATCAGTTAACTAAAAAACTAACCACTGATGAATCTCTTGATAAGAAATATGTATTAGAGATGGTAAATAACACACAACAGGTTAGCAACCATTCCTTAAAATGTGGCTATGATGCACTGGAGGCTTCATTTAGATCAGCCATGACAGGCACAGTGATAAGAAGGCATGCATGGCTAAAGGAACAAGCTTTACCGGATCATGTTAAAGCTAAGTTGCTAGATGCTCCTATGGACAAGACAAGTTTGTTTGGTACACCTGCCCAGCAGGTTATGAAGAAAATGGAAGAAAAGGCAAAATCTGTTCAAACTGTTAAAGATTTCTTGCAGGTTCAACCCCAAGGTTTAGCAGGAACTGGCCTGCCAAAATTGGTCCTTTCCTGACTCCACAAAATTTCAAAGGGGCAGGAATAGACGTTCCAGAGGCAGAAACCAATCCAGAGGAGGTGCCTACAGAGAGGACGACAGTGGCAAGGTAACAACAGAGGCACAGACACAGCCACTGCCACTACATCAGCACAACCACAGTGACTTAATCCTAAATCCGCCTACCAGGGAACAAATAGCAGCTCCTCTAGGCGGAAAGTTAACCTTATTTTCAAAGAACTGGCACTACATAACAAAAGACAAGTGGATTTTACAAACCATAGATCAAGGTTACCGTTTTCACTTCCACACTTTACCAGAGGAATGCCAAATCTACCTCCAAATCAAAAAACAGAGGCTCTACGCCAGATAATGGAGTTAGCAAACATGAGAGCTGTGGAAAGAGTGCCAACAGCAGAACAAGGAAAGGGGTTCTACTCCAGACTATTCCTAGTTCCAAGAAAGGAAAAAGTTGAGACCAATTCTCGACCTGTCCACCTTAAATACATACATCATTGTCCCAAAATTCAAAATGCTGACCCTACAGCAACTTCTTCCCATGCTGGGCAAGGAGTCTTGGCTGGTAACTCTAGATCTCAAGGAGGCATACCTGCACGTCCCCATTCGACCAATCTGCAGAAGATACCTCAGATTTCTTGCAGGATCAGAGCACTATCAATTCTCAGCATTGCCCTTTGGCTTATCTACTGCGCCCAGAGTATTCACAAAATGCCTGGCATCAGTAATCGCCCATTGCAGACTACAGGAATTCAAATTTACCCATACCTGGATGACTGCCTGCTACAAGGGGACAACAAAAGCAAGCTGACAACAGATTTACAAAGGGTCATTTACTTGCTACAAGGACTGGGATACACAGTCAATTTACAAAGTCAAGGCTGATACCATCCCAAACAAGGACATTCTTGGGCGCGGAATTGGACACAGTACAACAAATGGCATTCCTGACTACAGAAAAACAAAAGAACTTCCTCTTTACTTCTTGGCACTAACAAAACTGAACAAGTTAACAGCAGAAAAGTTCTGCAGGCCTTGGGCTTCATGGCATCATGCATAATCTTGGTCCCATTTGCCAGACTACATATGAGGAAACTACAGTGGTACCTAAAGAATTTATGGTCCCAACACAGACACAGTCTAGAAACAGAAATCCCACTAATTCCATGCTTAAAACAGGAGTTCCTATGGTGGCTCAGGCATGCCAGTCAAACCCAGGCCTTCCCTTTCGCAGATGTCAACCAAGCCAGACCATCACAACAGACGCTTCAGACCTAGGTTGGGGGCCCACATGCTGGACAAATGCGCAAGGATTGTGGACACAGGATCAACTTCACCTGCACATCAATCTAAAAGAAATGCTGGCAGTAAAACTGGCAATCCAAAAGTTCAAACCATTTCTCAAAGAGGGCCAGTTGATGATAAGGACAGACAACACCACAGTCATGTGGTACATCAACAAACAGGAGGCACTCATTCATACCCCTATGCAGAATGACCTTGGAGCTGTGGACCCTGGCACTCAGCTACAACATTCAGTTACAGGCAATATTTGTACCGGGAAAGACAATACTCTAGCAGACATATTAAGCAGAACCACTTCGGATGCCCAATGGAAGCTGCACCCGACATCTTCAAGACCATCTCGAAGAAATGGGGAATGCCACAGATAGACCTATTCGCATCACCTCTCAATCACCAGCTCAAAAATTCTGCACAAGGACATTCCACCCACTAGCATGGAAAGTGGACTCACTCTCCTTCAACTGGAAAGGCCTAACAGCATATGCATTCCCACCTCTTCCTTTGGTACACAAGGTACTACTAAAAATCAAGGAAGAACGTCCAAGGATAATCCTGATAGCTCCAAACTGGCCAAGACAACACTGGTACCCACTACTGAAGAGCATGTCTCGGAACAATATGTGGCCAATACACCTGATGCCTTTGATGTTAACTCAGAACAACTACAGCATCATACATCCAAACCCAAACACGCTGCAACTGACTGCATGGAACATCACATAGCAGCAGCTAATCCAGAACTTTCCCAAAGAGTTAAAGACATTATTCTTGAAGCACGCAGACCTTCAACAAGAAGGAACTATGCTGGAAAATGGAAAAGGTTTGTCATTTGGAGTAATGGAAAGAGGAAAAGATGTGTCAAACATAGATATGCCTAACATTCTGGAGTATCTGGCGAACTTCTTCATTCAGGCCTGTCCTACTCCTCCATCAAGATACATGCATCAGCTATTTCAGCAGAATACAGCTTTGATCCACCTGTTTTTCACCCTTTGCTCAGGCAGTTCCTCAGAGGAATCAAGAATGTAAAACCCAAGGAAACCACCATTACCAGCTTGGGATTTAAACTTTGTGCTAGGAAAGTTGACACTATCACCCTTGAACCAGCAGCAACAGCAGACCTACAACACCTGTCATGGAAAACTGCTTTCCTACTGGCAATTACTTCAGCAAGGAGGGTTTCAGAACTACAGGCCTTAATGGCAGTGCAACCCTTCCTAATCTTCCACCAAGATAGAGTGTCCATGAGGACTAATCCTACATTTATGCCCAAGGTGGTATCCAGAGTGTCTTTAAACCAGGCAATCCACCTACCTACCTTCTTTCCCAACCCACAAAACAGAGGGAAAGAATACTGCATACCTTGATGTACATAGACAGCTACGCTTACTACTTGGACAGAACAAAAATAGCAGAAAGACTGACCAACTTTTTGTAGCCTATGCAACAGGAAGGGAAGGAAAAGCTATTTCCAAACAGACAATCTCCAAATGGATAGGAAATTGCATACGATACTGTTACTCCTTCCATGGAAAACCAATTCCACAGAACATAAGACCTCATTCTACAAGGGCAACAGCCACTACCACAGCCTTCTTACGAGGAGTGGCAACCAAAGACATTATTGAGGCGGCTACTTGGACCTCCGTGCATACATTTGCCAAGCATTATAATTTGCCTCTATATTCCAGATCCCGAGCAGGGTTTGCCACTGCTGTACTGCAAGGGATCCTAAACACACCATAATCTACTTTTATCCTCCTCCCTAGTTGGCTATGGTATTCTACCCACTTGTTATGACTGCAGATGCATCCATGAAGGACATAGTACAGTTTTGTACCTACCATAAATGTAGATGTCCGAACTGGATAGCATCTGCAGTCAGGATTACCCTCCCTCCTTCCCTCTGTGGTACTCCTAGGGTGTTTACCCTCCTAATAGCTAGCTGTTGGGGAGTCTTTATGGTGTATTTGTTTGTATATATGTACATATATGCTTATTGCTGTGTTTACCTCTATCTATTTGGAAACATTGGCATCTATCCAAATTTTAGCCTGCAAGAGGGCTACTGGCATCTGGGGCAAGAAACACTGAGGAAAATGGCGTCGGTTGATGCTTTTATACCCCAAAACCAACATAGATGACGCCGGGTGGAGTGCGACATCAGCGAAGCCGACCCGACTTTGAATCCGCCGACTGAAGGGCTGCCTGATCACAGGACAACCCACTTGTTATGACTGCAGATGCTATCCAGTTCGGACATCTACATTTATGGTAGGTACAAAACTGTACTTTATGGTAGATAGTATGCAATTAATATGTCCCATGCATTATCAAGCCTGGTAAATAATAACGATCTCACCTGACACAGGCTGCTGTAGCTGTAAAATGCCAGAGGTACCTAAACAGGAGTGTCACAGCAGTAAGATCATTATTACAGGGTGCAATGTCCATGTTAGCATATAAGCCAGTACAATACACTATACTATGGAGTATGCACATCTGTGCATACATAGAGTAGCAGACTATAGTATGTGGCATGTGTGCATACATGCCTTGCATATGATGTTACATTACATATTGTACGGGAACACATGTAACTATGTGAAATATAGTTGTGTTTTATGTGCAATAGTGACTTACCAGGCAACTCCAGGCTCCGTGGTTGAGAGACACCCACCTCCACAATACCAGCTAAAGCTTGTGGATGGTGTCCCCAGGTTGGCCAGTAGCTCCTCGGTACGTTTGAGTGGGGGCCAGGTGAGTGGCCCCCCACCTGTTGCACCTTGTTCTCTGGCAATTGCATTAGCACTCTGTTCGCCCGTCTTATCACATCAGTGCAGTGTTGGCACACCTGCTAATAGGTGCGATTGTGACCACCAACATCATTTACCCTCCTGCAGAGTTCCTCCCACAGGGCATCCCGTTGCTGTGCATCCTGTGGCACATGGCTGAAGAGGGGCATGTAGTTGTCGAGGAGGTATGGGATGAGGACCTCATCCTCCAAGTGGCTGTAAGGCGGCAGTCTGCTAAGTGGCATACCTGGAAGACATAACGATGGAGACAGGTCACAGTAACTCACAGAGAAGTACATCAGTACAGCTGAACATACACTATATCACATTTATTAAGATTACAAATATGTCTTTGTTAATCTACATGACACTAACACCACTGACATGTATAAGTCACACACATTTTACACCTACTGGTGATGTGATGTTATCGCCATATATGTGTGTGTCATGTGATGACATTGCTCATACACCATGTGGATGTTGTCTTGACATGGGCATGTCTGTTTGCCTGTAGTAGTAGTGTCTTTACCTATCAGCACATGCCTGGATGTGTTCACATTAATGCAATCAACCTTAATGCTGTGTATATGCTACATATATAGTCATAAATAGCCATTAGGGACATGACTTGTGACCCTGCAAACTTGCAAGCATGTATGTGTGTTGCCATATACATCTACATGGCACTGTACAGCTGTGTAGCATCCTGCCATGTATTGCCTGTGTTGCACATGTGTAGCACATGGGGCAATAGCTAGCCTGATGGTATTTGCAGGGTTGGATATCAACTATAGCATGTATGGTCATAGTGATCTAGTAGGCTATATACCCTGGGCCATTTATGAGCCTAGGCAGGTATGTTTCAGTGGCCAGTTCAAGCAGTGCTACAGAACTGATACACATGGCTACTGATATATTTGGCATGCGGTCATCACACCATGTCACAGAGAGGGGCTATGTACAGATTCGCTGGACAGGGATGCATGCTATGGAAAAAGAGTATGTTTAGTGTATGGGACAGAGATCTGTCAGGCATGTTGTGATCCTTGTACTAGAAAGGTGGATGTCCATGACGTATGTGTTTATTTGGGGTCAGGATGTGTTAAGTGTAGCATGTCCAACACCTCTGGGTTGGACATAGCTTTATTCAGAGTAGGCTGCATGCTACATAGTGCAGCTAGGGATTGTGAAGGGCAGTGTATGCCATCTACACATGGGCAATAACCCTTAAAGGAAATATGTGATCTATTATGGGTCACAAGGGTGTTGAATATGGCTGAGCAGTTATCTCTATATTCCTGGATGGCACCCTGTCATGATTAGGGATGCCACATATGACTACCTGTCTTTTGTGGTGACATAACTATCAAAGAGAAGTACTGTCCAGCTGCATCCCATGCACACAGTTGCCATTATGTTGACCGATGCCTAGGTGGTAGTTAATGGGTACAGGGTTTGTAACATAGGGGATGACAATGCAATATTTAGCTGTCAGATTGTTGCCATACATCACACACCACACATCTGACACACTAAGGCCCTTCTGTATGTTGAATGCAGCACACAGTGAGTCAACTATTGCTCCTAGTTCATAGTCATTTCAAACATCAATAGGCTGATGCCTTCTGTGTTAGTCTGTGTGGTATAGATAACAAAGCGGGGGAGTACCAGGAATGACCCCTGTATTACTATGGCTGGCACTGGTTTGATGTGCGTGTATTCATCAGACACTTTTTGTAGTGTGGGTTCTGCCAGCAGTCCAGTTGCCAACCACTCCTGTGACATAAGAATATAGACCTAGTTTACTGAGTGTAGCTGGAACACAGTATGGGTGATGGTGTCCTACGACCTGGCAAGGCCATGATATGCAGTGTGTATCAACCGTACTGTCATCTACATCTGTACCGAGTACATCAATTACGTTGACCACGGTTCATGGCTGTACAGACCAGACTCAGCAGGGTAGTTGTACACTATACCAAACGAAAACAGTCCTTGAACCAAATAAGGAACCAGATGCAAAAACCAGAGAATACAAGAAAAAGAAAAATAATCTGGTTTCACACAGCAGTGAAAATCAATATGTCCTTTATTGTAGTAAGATAAGCGCTTTCTCGAAATAACATCCGCTTCATCAGACCAACTATCATCGTCATTAAAAAGTCTCATAGTTTGAAATATCTGTCCTTTCAACACATTAAATTTTGTATGATTCGGATGCATACTGCCATAGTGTAGAACATTATTCTTTCTAACAGTTTTCTTATACAAATTAGTAGACACAGTGGATAAATTATTTTTAGTAACCTTAACATACAAAAACTCTACTCCTTTATCAGAATATTCATAGGTAAAACTCCACCTATGCACCCTATAGTTTCAGGCCGACGTTGGGTAACTGAGCCACTTTCTATTTTTGTTGAAAAGACTTTGCATAATATCTGATAGACTTGGTACATATATGTGTAGGAATTGTATGGCCTGTACATATATACACATTGGTAATCATTTTACACATCCCACTTTGGGTTTTAAGATAGATACTGCTTTTTATGCAGATTGTCGAACAAAAAATGTTGTCTATTTTTGCTATTGTACTACCTGCTTCTCATTTTACATAGGGAAAATGAACAGGGTGTTTAAGGGTAGAATACTTGAACACCTTAGGGATATCAGGAATGTTAAAGAAACCAGCGCATTATCATTACATGTATAAATTTAGCTTTATGGTACTAGAGATTCTGCATAGTACCAAGAGAGGAGGTGACATAAATAATAGAACAGAATCTAGTGAACAGAAATGGATTTTGTGCTTTCAAGATGACAAACCTCCTGGTTTAAACAACAGAGTTTCCCTGAAACCCTTCCCAACATGCTAAGGTCAGGTTTTGTTAACTGAAGTGGAAGACAGACAATGTAGAATGCTGTAAGGGTGACACAGAAGGCAAACCTCATGCCACCTGTAACAGTAATACCTCCACTGTGGATATATTGTGCATAGCACAGTTGTCAAAGGAATCAGTAAGCATTTTACTGAATGTGATAGTGCTATACTTCTGTAGTACCTATCATGAGATAGGCAGGTGTTTGATTCACAGTACTGGCACGTGTGGGTATGTGTGTCCATATATGTCACGTATGGTTGGGAATACATCCCACATGTTATCACTCTCCTGAACACTGCTGTTGACACCAGTACAGAGTGAAGTGTAGAAAGAAAGGCATAGGCAGGTGGTTAAACCTCACACATGTATCGTGTCTGTATGTGTGTGATATAGGTGTATATCTTTGTGAATGCCAGTGTGTGTGTGTGTGTGTGTGTGTGTGTGTGTGTGTGTGTGTGTGTGTGTGTGTGTGTGTGTGTGTGTATGGCTGTTCGTGTTTATGGCTTTCTGGTTCCTGGAGTGAGGCTGTATTTTACCATAGTGAAATGTTAATGCCCCCTCTCCCCATCCACTCAATGCAATCTAGCATCCCTGTTGATATCATCAATCGCAGACGGGCATACTAACCATCTGTTAACATGTACACTCTGGGGTGTGACCTGTTGTTACATAGCCTACTGATGGACCCCCCCTCCCTACATACCCTCACTGCACTGTAGTATCCCTGTCGATGTCCTCGATCTTAGGCCATTCCAACTAGCTGTGCATGTGTAATCTCTGTGGCGCGTCTTGTAATTGTGTAGTACTATAATGATGATATACACATAGGCAGGGGTTCTCATCCAAACACTGGCAACTGTGTGTGTGTGTGTCAGAGTGTGTGTTACAGTGTCTGTGAATCCCTGAGTGTGTGGGTGTGTCTGTGTTTGTATGCTGTCATGGCAGTGGGTATTACTGCTTCCCAATGAGAAGCCACTATTTCCACTGGCCTTTACCCTTGTCATCCAGCATACCACTCTTTTACCCACTCCGTGCTCCAGGTAACTATACCTGTGATGTCACCCACTATGGATTTGATGGCTCTGAACACAGTAGCATACTACACAGCTATCATGCTCTTGGATCATTAGAGCAGTAAACATAATTGAAACATGGGAGACTATAACTGTGATGTGGAAGCTACAAAGTGCATGCAGGTATTGCCATACTGACCTGTGGGTAGTCAACATGTACATATGGGACTCCAGCACACACCAACATCCCCCGGCAAATGCAACTACACCTGAAAGAGGATGGCAGAACATCAAGATCAACATGCTGTCAGTGTTGTTACACATGACACATACTGTCAAACATACAAAATGCATTCTAAAACTGCAATACATGGTATGTCTGCTGCCTGTCAACACTACTCAACAATATTAATCTACAATTGTCTACCTAGTATGTTCACCCTATACAGCAGACCATATGAACATGTCCCTGCACCGATGGTGTGGATGACAGGGATGTGGCACAGGCATCATCATATGCACAGGATGATAATGTTTGCCAGAGGCCTAGGCTGTGCCATTGGTGTGTGTGTGTTAGGGCCTGTGATATCATTGGGCATGTGTGGATGTTATGCGTGGGTATGTTGAGGTGCCCTACATTTGTTTCCAGTGTGTGTATGCATGCACACAGGACTGGCATGTGGCTGGCCTACACAGGGGTATTATTGACAGCTGCAGACTGTACAAGGCAGGTTTCACAGTTCATGGTTTCCGGCCACTGCCACGTGACCTGCACCTGCCAGGGGTTGAACGGGCACTACCAGGCAGAGGTCCAGATTGGGTACCATCTGATGACACATGTCCACTGGAATCATGTCTCTGCTGGGACCATCCAGGAACACGTGCACGTGGCCTGCTGTGTCCTGCTGTGGACTGCATAGCACCAGCTGCACTGCTGCTGCTACCACCACTATGGGAGTGGGCATGTGCAGTAGCATGTTCACATAGACCTTCAACAGGTGATGTAGCTGACCTACATCCACGTGCCCGACACCTCACTCCCACCAGTTGTTCCAGCACAGACATTCCACGGTCGAGGATTGACATGCCACGGTCAAGGACTCCCACCATGTCACCCAATCATCTATCCAAAACATCTGCAAAATGATGGTGAGCATTTGCAAGTGCCTGGATGTTGTCAGTTAATGAACAGACAGCAGCCCTCTGAAGCCTCAGACCTTCTCTGTTGTGCCATTCAGCATGTACCTGTGCCTCCATTGCAGCCCGAAACATGCGTCTGGTGACTCCAGTTGATGTGCTTTGTCTCGCAGGGGCATGTTGGCCAGTGGTCTTCCTACAAGCAGCACTGGGCACATGCCTGTGTGGGACATCACCAGTCTGTTGACTGGTATTATGGTGTGCAGGCACACTTTCCATAGTCACCACACTTCCCTGTTCCATGCTACCACCCACCAACTGTCCTTCCTCTATGGCCGGTGGTGATGGGGTATGTGCAGACAGGGGAACTGTGTACGAGGATGAAGGGAGACAAGTGGAATGGCAACCAATGGCACAGATTCAGCCCCTGACAACCCTGCCTGTGCCTCAATCATACTATCATCATCACTGCTAGAGTCTGTGGGGACACTAACATCACGTGGACTGCAGGAGGGCAACGCACCTACATCAACACCTGTGAGGGAAAGACAAGAACTGTACATTACAAGTTATACCAGACACACACAGACAGGCAGACAGAGACACACACACACACACACACACACACAGACAGACACAGACAGAGACAGAGACAGACAGACACACACAGACACACACAGACAGACAGACACACACAGACAGACAGACATAGACACACACACAGACACAGACACACACAAACAGACACAGACAGACACAGACACACACACAGACAGACACAGACACAGACAGACACACAGAGGCACAGACAGACACAAAGAGACACAGACAGAGACACACACAGACAGAGACACACACACAGACAGAGACACACACACAGACACACACACACACAGACACAGACACACACACACACAAACACTGACACACACACACACACAGACACACACACACATAGACACACACACACACACACACACACACACACACACACACACAGACACACATATACACACAGACACGCTACATGTAGGTGATATGGCAGATGGCATTCAACTTAGACAATTATAGTATCAGCTTAGGCAATTATAGTGGTAGTTATCATACATCTCTGAGTTGCACACAACAACATGCATGTGTTATAGCAGAAGGCATGCACCTTACACAATTATAGTGGTAGTTATCATACATCTCTAAGTTGCACACAACAGCATGCATTTGTTATAGCAGAAGGCATGCACCTTACACAATTATAGTGGTGGTTAGCATACATACCTGTATTGCACCATTTGTGTTAGTAGCCTATGCACCATACCTGCAACACAATGCATGCACTTTTCACCGTTGCACCGCACTGCCATGGTGTGTGCAACATACACCACATGTTAACAGACCATCGCTGACCTTTGTACATCTGCCACTGATGCTTTGTGTTGGCCACCACACCTATGTGTGAGGACATGAGCAGTAGGGTATGTTGACTGCATATTATGTTTGCCTGAGCCCTAGCTTGCATATCTCCCCCAAAGCAGTGCATGTCTGTTCAACATTATTCCGCCTACCCCTGAGCTGAGTGTAGACATTGTCCATGTTGCTGTACACACATGTTTGACATGGCTGCCCCTACTTTGCAATGGTGCCACAGACCAGCACAGGTTTAGAGCACACTGGCCTGCTGTGTGGCATATGACTTTGCCAATCACATGTAGTATGACATGTCTTCTGCTGACATGCATACATGTGTAACACAATGGTGTCCTTTACAATCTACAGTACGGTAATGGTGTCCCAATGCAGGGACGTGTTATACTAACATGGGAATTCAGCTGATGCAATGTTGTCTGTCCACCCTATAAATACGCAGGGACATACTGCACATTGAGCTGATGTGCATAACCATTGCAGGGCATCATGTGGCTTCACAATTGCTATACAGTGTGAGCTACTGACACAGCTCATAGCCATGACTATGTTCACATACAATACATATCTAATGTGGACTATGACCCACGTCACCGAGATATATACACAATAAACCCTAATGTGGAATGTGTGACACAGGTCACAGAAGGGTATATGGATGACACCCCTCCACATCTGCAACCATATTACTGATACCTAGCAACTATGCCCACACATGGCTAACTTACAAGTACTCTATGTCCCACATGCCATCTGTGTACCTCACACATATGAGGAGCAGGCATGACAGTGATGTCTGACACCAGCAAGGTGAATGTACTGTATCTGTGGCTTGATGTTGATGTATGTGTATGTTGTGCAACACATGTATGTTTTGGATACTGTATAGGTGAATGCTTCCATGTCGTGACACACTCCAGATGTTCAAGACATGTTATGTTGTGGTTTCATGTTATGCCTACACAAGCTGTGCACAGGCCTGTATGATGTTTAGTGTTTCACATCTGCAATATCACCATTACACAAAGGCCATAGTTGCATTGTGTCGAGCCAATGTACAACAGGGTGTACACACATGTACATCACTTCTACTGTGTGTTGCTTCATGTCTCTGGCCATTCACCATGGCCATGTGTACACATGTTCAGTCTCATGGTTGTGATGGCAATCTTATTTCACATGTCAGTGATATCCCATATGACATACACACATAGATGTCATATGCTCCACTGAGGACAGGGTTATGCAGACAAAGGGTGGTATGTATGGGATGTGAAACATGTTTTGCAGGATAGTTGAGCAATGTTGCAGTCAGCCCACTACATGTCATGGACATGTCTGATAGCGCATGACATTGTGTGACATTCATAGCAAGGGTATACTCCACAAGGGTGTATCCTGTGGGCCGGGCATACTCCAGCTCCAACACATTTAGTGTGTGTGCACACATATGCTCTCTGCACAGTACTGTTCGTATTCCAAACATGTGTAATGCTAATATGTAGTACCTGTCCCTACAGTGGAACACACCTCCACCATTGTATTCACTGTTGACCACGCATCTTGCAATGACAATTTGGAAGGTTTAGTGTAGCTGTTTCATATAGTCTTCAATTGTTTCACATAGGTAAACAGTGTGATGCATTGCAGGTCTGACCAGTGTCCATTAACAGGACCACCATACATTATGTGTGTTATGGCAGATAGCATGCAATTAATATGTTCCGTGCATTATCAAGCCGGGTAAATAATAACAATCTCACCTGACACAGGCTGCTGTCACTGAAAAATGCCAGAGGTACCTAAACAGGAGTGTCACAGCAGTAAGATCATTATTACAGGGTGCAATGTCCATGTTAGCATATAAGCCAGTACAATACACTATACTATGGAGTATGCACATCTGTGCATACATAGAGTAGCAGAATATAGTATGTGGCATGTGTGCATACATGCCTTGCATATGATGTTACATTACATATTGTACGGGAACACATGTAACTATGTGAAATATAGTTGTGTTTTATATGCAATAGTGACTTACCAGGCAACTCCAGGCTCCGTGGTTGAGAGACACTCACCTCCACAATACCAGCTAAAGCTTGTGGATGGTGTCCCCAGGTTGGCCAGTAGCTCCTCGGTACGTGTGAGTGGGGGCCAGGTGAGTGGCCCCCCACCTGTTGCACCTTGTTCCCTGGCAATTGCATTAGCACTCTGTTTCGCCCGTCTTATCACATCAGTGCAGTGTTGGCACACCTGCTGATAGGTGCGATTGTGACCACCAACATCATTTACCCTCCTGCAGAGTTCCTCCCACAGGGCATCCCGTTGCTGTGCATCCTGTGGCACATGGCTGAAGAGGGGCATGTAGTTGTCATGGAGGTATGGGATGAGGACCTCATCCTCCAAGCGGCTGTATGGCGGCAGTCTGCTAAGTGGCATACCTGGAAGACATAACGATGGAGACAGGTCACAGTAACTCACAGAGAAGTACAGCAGTACAGCTGAACATACCCTGTATCACATTTATTAAGATTACAAATATGTCTTTGTTAATCTACATGACACTAACACCACTGACATGTATAAGTCGCACACATTTGACACCTACTTGTGATGTGATGTTATCACCATATATGTGTGTGTCATGTGATGACATTGCTCATACACCATGTGGATGTTGTCTTGACATGGGCATGTCTGTTTGCCTGTAGTAGTGTCTTTACCTATCAGCACATGCCTGGATGTGTTCACATTAATGCAATCAACCTTAATGCTGTGTATATGCCACATATATAGTCATACATAGCCATTAGGGACATGACTTGTGACCCTGCAAACTTGCAAGCATGTATGTGTGTTGCCATATACATCTACATGGCACTGTACAGCTGTGTAACATCCTGCCATGTATTGCCTGTGTTGCACATGTGTAACACATGGGGCAATAGCTAGCCTGATGGTATTTGTAGGGTTGGATATCAACTATAGCATGTATGGTCATAGTGATCTAGTAGGCTATATACCCTGGGCCATTTATGAGCCTAGGCAGGTATGTTTCAGTGGCCAGTTCAAGCAGTGCTACAGAACTGATACACATGGCTACTGATATATTTGGCATGTGGTCATCACACCATGTCACAGAGAGGGGCTATGTACAGATTCGCTGGACAGGGATGCATGCTATGGAAAAAGAGTATGTTTAGTGTATGGGACAGAGATCTGTCAGGCATGTTGTGATCCTTGTACTAGAAAGGTGGATGTCCATGACGTATGGGTTTATTTGGGATCAGGATGTGTTAAGTGTAGCATGTCCAACACCTTTGGGTTGGACATGGCTTTATTCAGAGTAGGCTGCATGCTACATAGTGCAGCTATGGATTGTGAAGGGAAGTGTATGCCATCTACATATGGGCAATAACCCTTAAAGGAAATATGTGATCTATTATGGGTCACAAGGGTGTTGAATATGGCTGAGCAGTTATCTCTATATTCCTGGATGGCACCCTGTCATGATTAGGGATGCCACATATGACTACCTGTCTTTTGTGGTGACATAACTATCAAAGGGAAGTACTGTCCAGCTGCATCCCATGCACACAGTTGTCATTATGTTGACTGATGCCTAGGTGGTAGTTAATGGGTACAGGGTTTGTAACATAGGGGATGACAATGCAATATTTAGCTGTCAGATTGTTGCCATACATCACACACCACATATCTGACACACTAAGGCCCTTCTGTATGTTGAATGCAGCACACAGTGAGTCAACTATTGCGCCTAGTTCATAGTCATTTCAAACATCAATAGGCTGATGCCTTCCATGTTAGTCTATGTGGTATAGATAACAAAGAGGGGGAGTACCAGGAATGACCCCTGTATTACTGTGGCTGGCACTGGTTTGATGTGCGTATATTCGTCAGACACCTTTTGTAGTGTGGGTTCTGCCAGCAGTCCAGTTGCCAACCACTCCTGTGACATAGGAATATAGACCTAGTTTACTGAGTGTAGCTGGAACACAGTATGGGTGATGGTGTCCTACGACCTGGCAAGGTCATGATATGCAGTGTGTATCAACCCTGCTGTCATCTACATCTGTACCGAGTACATCAATTACGTTGACCACGGTTCATGGCTGTACAGACCAGACTCAGCAGGGTAGTTGTACACTATACCAAACGAAAACAGTCCTTGAACCAAATAAGGAACCAGATGCAAAAAACAGAAAATACAAGAAAAAGAAAAATAATCCGGTTTCACACAGCAGTGAAAATCAATATGTCCTTTATTGTAGTAAGATAAGCGCTTTCTCAAAATAACATCCGCTTCATCAGACCAACTATCATCATCATTAAAAAGTCTCATAGTTTGAAATATTTGTCCTTTCAACACATTAAATTTTGTATGATTCGGATGCATACTGCCATAGTGTAGAACATTATTCTTTCTAACAGTTTTCTTATACAAATTAGTAGACACAGTGGATAAATTATTTTTAGTAACCTTAACATACAAAAACTCTACTACTTTATCAGAATATTCATAGGTAAAACTCCACCTATGCACCCTATAGTTTCAGGCCGACATTGGGTAACTGAGCCACTTTCTATTTTTGTTGAAAAGACTTTGCATAATATCTGATAGACTTGGTACATATATGTGTAGGAATTGTAAGGCCTGTACATATATACACATTGGTAATCATTTTACACATCACACTTTGGGTTTTAAGATAGATACTGCTTTTTATGCAGATTGTCGAACAAAAAATGTTGTCTATTTTTGCTATTGTACTACCTGCTTCTCATTTTACATAGGGAAAACAAACAGGGTGTTTAAGGATAGAATACTTGAACACCTTAGGGATATCAGGAATGTTAAATAAACCAGCACATTATCATTACATGTAGCTAAAGAGGGTAAAGAACATAAATTTAGCTTTATGGTACTAGAGATTCTGCATAGTACCAAGAGAGGAGGTGACATAAATAATAGAACAGAATCTAGTGAACAGAAATTGATTTTGTGCTTTCAAGCTGACAAACCTCCTGGTTTAAACAACAGAGTTTCCCTGAAACCCTTCCTTAAAGCATGGACATTAAAGCATTGATCTCCCTTCTAATATTTTATCATATATATTTCAATAGTCCATCTTTTATTATTTTTCACTATTGTATTTGTTACTATTTTTAAGTACATATTGTTCATTTAGTCTGTTTTTATTTAATTTTTTAAAGATTTATATATTCTACAGATGTATTTTATCACATGGCTTTTAGCTATGATGCACATTTTATCTGATTTTTGATTGGATGTTTTAATGTTTAAAAATGTAACTGTTATTCTATCTTTGTTGGTCTGATGAAGTGGATGTTATTCTGAGAAAGCACTTATCATACTACAGTAAAGAACATATTGATTTTCACTACTGTGTGGAACCAGATTATTTTTCTTTTTCTAGTTGTGCACTATGTCCCATTATCAATGGTGTCTCCCGCTTTGTAGGGTGTGATAACTGTTGCTGTGCACCATTCGGTGTGTACACCGCCTGACATGGAGCTATGATTGTACATGATGTGTATGTGGATAGCTGAATGTTCTTACATTTGTGTACGATACACCCTGGGATGTTGACAGGTCCCATGAAAGCTATATGTATAGCATTAGAGAATGCAGCTTGTACCTGCATAGTTGTTAGTACAGGGGCCCTGTAGTGTACATGGATATATTACTAAGTGCACCTGTTGGGGGCTGGGAGTGGGTTTAGGTTCTCTGAGACCATATCTGGATGAACGGGTGCTATTTCTGTAGGTGCAGTACTTCCCATGCCATAGTGCTGTGCAGCACGGCAGGTCTTGTCATTGCCATTACGATTAATGACACAGCTATAGAATGCTCTGTGCTTGGCTTCATAATATGTGGTTGATTAGTTTCACAGTAACTTTGTGTGGTTTTATATGGTGTATCTGCATCTTATTGAGGCTGACCAGGGATCACCTACACTCATGTGTGTTCACTCTTGCAACAGTTACTACCTTCTGTGGTACAGTTTAAAGCATGGTGCCACCAGTTTGCCTTCTTGTTTGTGTTGGGTTGAATCCTGGTTCTGTTTCAATGGCACAATCACTGCACATATGTGACTGCTTAAGGTTCATTTGTGTAGGATTCAGCATTTGCACATGCATTGTCCATCTGCATGGGTGCCATGGCACTCACCACTCTGCTCTTAGGAAACATAACATTGGCATTGGAGACTAACTATGTGTAGCATACTGTTAGCCCTGTTGTGTGACTACTATGATCCAGGTCAGTGGGGTTGATGGAATTCAACATGCATTGAGCACAGGTGTTGGTACATGAGGAGTCTTCCCAGTTCATATTGGAATAGTTGAGAGTAGCCATTATTATGGTTCTGTCTCAGACCTAATCTTCCCCATTACAGCACATTATGACAGTTGGGAAGTCCGCGGACTGTTGGGTGATCTGTCTCAAGGTGCTTTTCGAATTCCACTTTGATACAAAGGTAGTTGCTCAGCATAAGGCATCTGAAGTTATGCAAGTGCAATTAGCGTGGGGGTGTACATATCCTTCAGGAATATGGACACACCTGTGGCCCGTGTGTTACAATAAAGGATAATGGGCAAGAGGTGACGTACGTGGTATAACATGGTCATGCAGGTGTGCTCTCTGGAGCATTGAAACATGTCTCAGCCACTGCACAGATATGTTCTCCATGTTAGGGACTGACATATGTGTGTCTGTATAGTGTTTCTGACATGTATCATTGTGTAGTGAGACCCACAGTTTATTGCTTGGCTGTCCCTGTAACAGCAGTGGACCCTCACTTGAACCATGCATGATGAAGGCACTATAAGGGAAGCATGAGCCCTAGGCAGTATCCAGATTCCCAGGGGTGACAGGTGCAGACCCTGTCTGGCAAAGCATCATGGTCTGTCAACCATGTTATCCCAGGATGACAGATACTGGATACCCTGTGACATGCACCACTACACTTGACAATTGTGAAATACAATCCTTTTGTCCCAGTACTGCAGTATCATTCTGGCCAATGGCAGAATGCTACCCAGGCCTTGGGACATACCTGCATGGGCTACAAGACCTGACAGTTCCTACATGTGTTTCCATGCAGTCCAGGCTACTGCATCACAGGTCCTGCACAACAACATGGAATATGCCAGAGCCATGTGTATAGTTCAAAAGGTGGTCTGAGTGTATGAGTATGTGGCTAATCATGGCAGACAGGCAGCTGACAGTATGTATGCCCTCGTATAGGTTGGTGTGTAACATAGTGCTAGAGTTTGTATTCACAAATGAGTACTGTTGGGCATGTTTCCAGTTATGTGTTCAGAGGTGTGGCACAATCATGCAAACTATGTCATACAGTTTGTGTATTTCGGTGTCTGTCTCTTCCAGCTTGGGGAGTCACTTGTTTGGCCAGATACTTAGAAGCGTCTGTGAATGTGTGTGATTTCTGGTAGTGTGTGTGGGTGCTCTTACTGTGTTCTGGTAAAGGTATGTGTTGGTTGTGTTGATGAGCTGCATGTGTTAACCTACACCACATGACTGTCCAGTCTAGTCATGGCTGTAGACTGGGCTGCCTTCCAGCTTACCCCTGTCACTGCATCCCAAACAATGTGTGGGGCATGGAGTTAGGTGGGTCTGGCAGTGTACATGGTATAGAGATTACATTCCCCCAGGATGGCCACAAACACAAAGCTGACATTAGGAAACACCAGTAGCTGTCTAGTGGGCATGCCTGTATGAGCAGTCAGTGCTACAAGTACCAAGTACTGTATTTAGTTTATGTATTGCCTATGAAGATGTTTTAGACAGTGATGCTCACATGTAAATATTTGTGTTATGGAAGTGACAACACTGGCTATTATGGAAACATTGTAGCTACCTTTAGCAGCAATCCTCCTCTGAGGAGCACATCACATCCTATTAGTTGATTACAGATGATGCAAGTGTCTACAGGTCTGTTTCCTTCTCTGGGTATATACTCACATATCCACCAAGACCATGAACTCTGTTGGGCACAGACACCCACTCTCCAAACACAGTCATGTATCAACAGACTCTGATGCCACAATCAACATGATCAGGATATAATCAGATAGTGCGAGCCATCACCTATGAAGTGGCTATTACACATGGGCAGCTGTCTCCTACATCTTACACTCCTACTGCAGATGTTACACTGGAGTTAAAGATGATGTGCAACATGTTTCATTACCAGTGCTGTGCACTACCTTACATACAGTATGTGCAGGCGGCTGTTAGGCTGGCAATGAGAGGTTGGGCTACCCAAACCTGGTAGTTCAACCAGTGTGTCTGTACTCTCAATATCCACATATTACATGTGTTATGTGCATGGATAGTTACCTGGCTCTTCCAGTTATCTTTGCTATCATGCTGCTAACCTGTCAGATGAGTACTGATGCTATGTATCCTGTCATTGAGTATTGTAATTGCCAGTAGACATAACTACTGTTTGCATAACATAATAGAACTGCTATGTAGAATACAAATCTGCCTAGAATACTGTACATTACACTGTTATTGGCACAATATCCTTTAACATGTTCATCTTACTTATACATCCATACATATGTTGACTGTTACAATATATCGACATATACTATCCCCTGTTATAGCACAAACTTGTTGGACCAATCCTGACGCTGACAATGGCTGGAAGCGAATTGGTGGGTTCCAAGCCCATATCATCCCTTGTGGTGTATGTGGAGTGTGCCATGTGACCTACAGCAGTACACACATAGAATACTACAAGCATTACTACTGCTCAACAATACATCACTACAAGATAGCTATTTCCACTATATGCATTGATTACAATGTAATTCTTACAGTACAGGTACTAAATACATAGACATAATACATATTATACATACCGTCTTAGTAATCGGAGGTGTTATTAACTTGTGTAATACTCATTTTTGGTTCATCTTTCAGTGTTTTGTGCTGTCCTACAGGTAGATACAGATGGTTTGAATGTGTGACAAGGCAACCTTTTAAAGATGCAGATCAGTATCATGTGCTATCCCGATGACCAATTGGTGTTCCTAAGTAGCTAATTACATGCACATCAGCTGTGCTGCTACTGCCTTAGCCAATACCATGGCTACAGTGGAGTATAACTGAGTACTCCACTTGGGCGTTCTCCCCTTGCCTTACTTGTGAGGAAGACAGTGTGGAAGTTTTGTTTGGAATCTATTGCAATAGCTGTATGGAGACGAACAGTAATATATTGTGTGTAATGCCTAGAAGATTTGGTCTAAATGTGAGTACTGCTGTTATATTTCTGAACATTACTACTTGTGCAGGGTTTGTCTGTACCTAATACTTCTGCATATGTTTCAGTCTGGCCAGGTTGTTTGACCAGCTCAAGGCTGCATAGCTATGCATATAATGTTAGGGAGTTTACAGTGTGCTTACCAGACATCTTTAGTTTGGTGTTACTGTGTATTATACTGTACTAATAATCAGTACTTTGCAAAACTTCCTGGTGTACGAACCTTTCACCCCTCTGAAACGGGATTAGTTCATACAAACCCTGTTATATCAGCAGCTGTTCAATTGTATAAGGGCAACTATTTCACATAGGGCCATGTTAGTGTGTCTGTGTCCAGGTATGTTAAGGTTTCAGCAGATGTTGTACAGTAGTTTCATAATTGGTTATGGTATGACAGTATGCACTGATGTAATTATTTCGGTTGTGGGGTAGATGTTGGTGGGTGCACATAGCACATGTAGGTGTATAGGAACCCCTTTTATACAATGTCTATATGTGTGTGAGTGTTCTTTCCCTATGTGATCACCTATCCCTTAGTGGACTAATACTATGGTAATTGCAGGCTGATTCATTAAGGCACTATTAAATGATTCCTGTATGGCAGTCCTTGAATCCTTTTGGCAATACATCAGAATGTAATAAAGATTTGCAAAATGAAAGCTGTCTGTGTAATTCTGTCATGGATATTTGCAGTCATTGCAGTTGTGTTGGTGACTGTGTCCATAGAACATATTTGTAATAGTGTATTGGCATATGCTCTTCATATGTTATGTTCATATTGTTTGGAGGGGGGTGGAATGTGTGATTGCTATGGTCCATGTTATACTCAGATATGACCACTTCGGATGCTGTCTACAGACATGTATGTATGAGTATATATACATATCTATGTATATATCTATATATATATATATATATATATATATATATATATATATATATATATATATATATATATATATATATATATATATATATATATATGTGTGTGTGTGTGTGTGTGTGTGTGTGTATATATATGTATATATGTGTGTGTGTGTGTGTGTGTGTGTGTGTGTGTGTGTGTGTGTGTGTGTGTGTGTGTGTGTGTGTGTGTGTGTGTGTATATACATATATATATATATATATATATATATATATATATATATATATATATATATATATATATATATATATATATATATATATGTGTGTGTATATGTATATAGATATATACATTATTGCATACATTTATCTGTACCTCCATAGATGTGTAGATGTTTTTGACCTATCTCTATATCTACATATATATGTAGACCTGTATATATCGACATGTCTGTATCTCTCTCTCTCTCTCTCTCTCTCTATATATATATATATATATATATGAGCATATACCTTTAATTGGGTACATGGCGGGTTGTCCTATTTCAACACATTCCTACCTTTTGTGTTTTAACCTGTCTGCATACACAACTGGGATAGGTACATCCCAGGTAGCTTAGTGTTAGGTTAATCTGAGGATGGAGTACATGGTTGTGGGTTCTACTCCTGGAAGGTGTTATTATTTTACCTCTCAGAGTAGGCACTGGTAGGGAAAGTGTGAAAAACACACATTTATGTGGTTGTGAGCAGGTTTGCCTGTGGTCTGCGCGACATTAAGCAAAGTTTAAACTTGTGAAGCACTTCTCCGTTTACCGTTTTTCAGTGCCGCTTACCATTGTGCAAACACTTGGAAACTCTTACAACTGCTTAAGAGTACTTTAATCCACCTGCATCCAAAAGCCCTTATTCTGGCCCTCAAAATAACCTAACAGCCCTTGAACCCGGGACCATGAACACCACAGTCACTGACTTTACCACTAAGGCATCTGAGATATGTGTGAATGTTATGGTGTTTAGAATATACATTGTACTACAGACATTCCTCATTATTGAAAACAAATGTGACAGTCAGTTGGTGTACTTATGTCTGATACATGTTAATGTTCATATGTTTGTGAAAGTAGGTGTTGCAATGTGACATGACAGGGTGTATAATGAATGAGTAAGGTTCTTGCTTTGTGTCCTTTTTATATTGTCCCCATACTCCATGTATGCCCCTCCAGTTCACTTATTGGACATTCGACCCAGGCCCTCTTTGATGCATGATTGCATTACCCATCATTTCTCCCCGACCCTGATCTTCACATACACAACAACCACCCCTTCTATGGTGAATTAAGTTAATAATAATTGTTATAATACCAGAGCTGCATGTGTTTTGTGTAGACTCCAATTCCTTTGGTGTGCTTCTGTGTCATGAAGTGTGTTCACAGATGTTTATATATATGGCTATTAATGTAACTGTAGAATATATATATATATATATATATATATATATATATATATATATATATATATATATATATATATATATATGTGTGTGTGTGTGTGTGTGTGTGTGTGTGCAGACATCATATATATATATATATATATATATATATATATTTATATATTTTGTATTAGTTTGTAACAGTAATACATCTGTAGACTGGAATGTGTTGGTTCACAAACTACAGTACATTACAATGTACTGTACATATGTACACAAAGTCACTGTCCCATTTGTGATCATTACAGTGAAATGCATATGGTATAAGGTGTAGTCTCAAGACCATGAAGCATGTGTACACCTCGGATGGCTTAGTGGTACGTCCCATGACTATAGTGTGTATAGTCCAGGGTTTGACACCTGCCATGCTTTATGAATGTTTTTTTACTGAAGAATAAGACTCATTTAAGCAGTTGTAAGCATGTTTAAAAGTGTTTGTATGATATTATAGCAGCCGTTAAACACAGTTAAACAAACTTTGTAACGTATAACCTGTGCACGCAAACACAGCCACATCTGCTAACAACTCTGGATATATACATGTCAGTGACATAACATCTCACTATGTGCTGACATAACATTACATTCTCGGTTGACTGTACTCTCCTGCACACATGGGTTTATATGGGTGATTCGAATGTTTATTATACAGACAATTACTACCTATATATGCAAGCTGTGGTTAAGGTATACTTTTGCACATGATAAACATCCCTGCCTTTATCGGGATTGTAACCTTGAATGCACAGATACTATGTGGATGCTGTAACCATTGCACTGTTGACATTAACGTTGCTTCCACCTATTTCCTATTTAGATGATTTCTATGTGTAAGCTAGGCTAAGCAAAGGGCGGGAGCCCCCATACTCACTGAGCTTCACATACTCTTGAAATAACAACATATAATAAATGAACTGTGAGACAATACATTACATTCCTAACTACATTAAGCATAGCCCCTCACTGACACACTTCAAGGGAAACCTTGTTGGGTGAATGGGTAACAGACTATACACCCCTGGGACTATGTGTCCCAGAACCATACAGCCAGGGGATGCGGGAGCCTGTCCAGTTTGATAGCTGCAAGACCTGTTGGGGGAATTGAATGGTGTTGAATTGCCACATTAACATGCTCTCTTTAGATGACTAAATGCCCCTATCACTCTCCACAACCCCAGTCTTCAACAGCTTCCAGCAACTCTGCCTGGAATTGCTTTATTGGCTATGCTTGACAGAGGCTCAGTTACTTTATCAATGGTGCGGGGAAGGCCAACACACTGTAGCTATGCTTCTAATTGCCCTTGGGTAGATAGGTAGTAGGCTAGCTGTGAACCTCTAACATGCAGACCATCACAGCCATAATATGTGAATAAACAGACCTTCAGATCACAATATACAGTGAAAACTCACCATTTAGTCAGGAAACAGTTGAGTACAGCAAGAACATACAGAACACTGATACTTGGTGACTCCAGAAACCTATCTTGGAAGCTAGAAGACTTGTATAAGTTTAAGGCTTTCAATTGCTTACCAGTAGGTTACCTACAGGGGAGATGAAAAACAAGCACAGATGGGGAACATGCATGCGATGATACCATACCACCTATGTGTCAGCCTTAGGCTTTGGAATACTGGCCAAGGCTATTGGCGCCCCCATGGTGCCTTATTTAGGAGAGTCTTGAAGATGAATACCAGCTCTGTAAACAGCACAATACCAGATTCAATGAGGAGTATGCTACTCAACACTAGGGGTTGTGATCACAACATGCAAGCACTCACAGCACTCCTCAGGATGGACAACATCAACATTTGTGCATTAACTGAAATCTGTCTTAAGGCTCTTGAGAGCACACCAGCACTACCAGACTACAACCCATACCACACATTTCAGCCACAGAACATGGACTGACAGACATGGAGGGGCTGTATCCATATTCATCAGGGATACCTACACCTCCAGGTTAGTGGGGCAGCATGATACCTCTGTGATCATCCATGTGCAGCTAACATCAGCCACAACTGCAATGTGGAATGTGACCTGCTACGGATCACCCTCCATGACCCAGGACCTCCACACCACCTACCTGGAGACAGTGGAGAACACGACAGTCCTAATGCACATGCTGGCATTGGTTGATGTCAACTACCATACCATTAACTGGGAAACATACTCCGGTACTCACTTCCAGGACCAGCACTTCCTGGAATGTATCACCTCATATGCCCTGTATCAGGTGGTAACCTCCCTAACATGGGGTGGAAACTACTAGATGTGGTCATCACCAACATGGGCAACAGGTGCACCACAGCAGAGGTTAACTGGTCACTGGTTAGAGCTGACCATGAACTATTCACTGTTTCCATACCCTAGCATCTCCCCCACCCAAGGATACCACAGTGTATACCTTTCCTTCAGCTAAATTTACACTACTAGTGACAGGAGTGGGTTTTTTATAGCCCCCATGCTAAGGGGAAACACTGCTCAAGATGCAGACAGATTTACAAATGCAATCTATAAGCACCTACATGGATGTATGGATCGTGCCATCACTGTTAAACCAAGACTCAGTCCTCCTAGACAAGGACACTGGTCTGGTGGACCTCTGCAATAAACAGGCTATACTACAGAAGTAGGACAGTGTTCCAGACACACAGCAAATCCCACGAAGGGCAGACATCCGTGACCACTATTAGTATGATACGTAGGTCCCTCATGACATCATCCAAGGCTAACATCAGCAAGAGAATATGCAAGGATTCGAAAGATAACCACAAAACCTTCTTTGGCTATGTCAAGGATCTACGTGGTGACACACAGATTTGCACTGTGCTGGTGAAATATAGCACAAAATATGCTGACCCTACTGATATCGCCAACATCCTTGCAGATAGTGCATACTTCACCCCCTAAAGAGCCCACAACACTACCCGAAAGGTACAGTATCCCAACCATCAGAGACACACAGGTGGAAATGGCCATCTCTAACAGCAGAACACAGTGTCAATGGAGGCAGATGTTGACCCAGACTGCATCTTGCAAACTGTACAAGACAACCTGCCCCCCCACCTAATTAAGCATTCCTACCTCAGCATCTCCACAGGCTACTTGCCCATACAATGGGGCGTGGCAATGATGGTTATTCCACTCCATCAAGGTGAAATCACAACTGACCATGGTAACTACCACCCCATAAGCCTGACCAGCCTGGTCTGCAATGGTATGATTCGCATCCTCATAGCACTCATTAACAATGACATTGGTAACCTTCGAACATGTGACCCAACCCAGGTCAGCTTGGTTGAGTGCAGTTCATGCCTACTGAACCTGTTTGATGTCTTACATACAGTCACCAAGATGTTAGATGATGGGGGAGGTGGTTCACACATACTACCTGGACCTCACCAAGGCTTTTGACACCATGCCCCACTCAGGTATTATTGATAAACACACCAGCCTGTACATTCCCCCATATATCACAGGTTGGGTTGCCAACGGGCTTACATACAGAACCCACATGGTACAACTAACAGTCTCCAGGTCCAACTCTCGAACAGTCATGACTGGTGTCCCACAGGACTCAGTCCTGGGAGCCCTACTGTTTGGCATATACATCTCAGATGTACAGGCAAACACAGGTGGACTACGGCAGACCATGTTTGGCAATGACTGCAAACTGGGAGCCATGATTGATAGTCCAGCTGACACGGATATCTCTCAAGGGGCCTCACAGAGAATGTCACAGGGTGCCAACAACAAGGCCTCCAGCCAAGTGCCAATAACTGCATGGTCATTCCATTGTGGAATTGGTACCCACATATTAACACATGAGCAGCAGCCACTTTAATACAGATGAGGTAATTGGGTATCTGGGGACTAAGGTAGATAGTGAGCTCCCCTTTGACAATCATATCTCCACAGTGGTTAGAGCATTCTTCTATGTAGGCCATCTAATTTCTAAAGGATTCCCATCTAGACATACTGGGGTTATAGTGCCCCTTTACTCATCACTCATCAGTCCCATCATAGGGTATAATAACTCATGTGAGATATACCTCAGAGGACACGTCCAACAGCTGGGGGGTCCATAAATGTACCTCACCAAGGAGAATACTGGCCTCCAACATATGGCCTATGCAGCCGGACTGAATAAACTCCTGCTTTACTCAGTGGCATCTCGTTTACCCAGAGATGATCTCCGCTGGCCAACACAGCCATATCGAACTCAGGCTTGATGGATATGCTCCACCTATGGGAATCCATGTCACAGTGAGCCACACACTGTAGTGAGCTGACATTGCCACAACAATAACCGGAAGATGCTGGAGGGACAGCTTCCTGTCACAGACACTTCCCATACTTTGGAACAACATCCCTAACTACATTATACAGAGCCTCTCACTAACACTCTGCAAGAGAAACCTTGAAGCGTGGATGGGGAACAGTAGATGCACCCCAGGGATCCCACTATTGGCTCTGCTCCACAGAGGGATGGTTAATGAATCAATGGGGTGGCAAAAGCTGACACATTTTGACTGGCCTTATGAATGGCCTCTGGCAGTTGGCCAAGTACCCACCTATGAGTCTATACATACAGTATCTGCATATGCTGATAGCTTAATTTACTGTTCAGGTGTTGACTTACCTTGTGCCAATGGCTGTTGTGTGTGCAATAGTTGAGGGCTGCCTATGTTGGATACACACAGTAGACTGCCTACACATGACAATTTACAGGTAGTCTTGTGTGTGTGCCATCCATTTTTACTGTGTGTGCAGGTAGAGAAAGGTGTCAGCCCCTAGGTGTCTACACTGTCAGTATATGTGCTATACGTTCCCTCTTTGCCAAGGCATGGGCATACTGGGCACACCTCAGTCTGCCTACTGGGACTGGCTCAGGGTGTTCATGGTCTGAGTACCTCTGTGTCTGTAGGGCCTTCACCATTCTGTCCCTGCTGCAGCTGTTTCCACAGGACCATATTGTGTAGCATGGCACACACTATGAAGATGTGGGCGTATGTGCCTGGAGAGTACTGCAAGGCTCCACCAGATATGTCCAAGCAACGGAACCATGATTTCAGCATCCCAAGCACATGCTCTATAATGATTCTGGTTTGTGCGTGTGCCTCATTATGGCATTCCTGCATGGGTGTGTGTGCATTTCTGATGGGAGTCATCATCCACTGTTCCAGTGCACAGACAGCATCCCCCACCAGGTGGCCATTTGGGATGTCCCCCCATGGCAAATAACTGATACAGCTGTGAGGCATGCCAGGTGTGGGAGTCGTGATAGCTTCCAGGGCTGCCAGCACACACATCCATGATAATGCCCTGGGCATTGCACACAACTTGGCAGTTGATGGGGGGTATCCTTTGTGGTTTATGTAGCTCCTACCCTGCTCACCGGGTGGTAACTTGATGTGTATATGCGTGCAGTTTATTGCACCCAGTACCTCCAGGTATTCTGCCACACGGTGGAAGAGACACATATTGCTGGCCAACTCCTCCTGCATTCAGGGGAAGTATATGTGCTCATTGGCATGTGGTAACATGGCATCCAGGATCTGGTGTAGTTCCCCAGATGCTGATAACTGTGAGATCCCCATGATATCCCCAGTTGGTCTTTAAAAGGTACCTGTAGCTAGTATTCTCAGGCTTACACATACCTGCATATCCACTGGAATGGGTTCCCCTCTGTTTGTTCTGGCTGTGAGGCATGGCTGGCACAGCTCCACAAGTTGCTGTAGGGTGTCCCTGTCCACCCTGTAATGCTCTACTGTCTCCAAATCATGTAGCCCCTGGTAGGTTACCCTGTGTCTGAACACTCTCCTCCTCCTCTGGTGCCTGCGGTGGTCGTGTGCATCATCCTCCACACCACCTTCAGTCTCCAACATATGCTGGTGGATCAAAACTATGTCAGCCCCTAACATGTACATAATAAAAGTTCCCCATCTGTATACACCACTGGTGCAGAGTGTATGGGAATACACAAATGTGTGTGAGGTGTTTTCACACTTTATAGTATTGTGCTATGGATGCTGCTGATGTAAGTGGATGTGTATGAGCTATTCCAGCTGCTGCATGTCTTAATTATGGGTTTTGTAATGAGTACTGCAAGTGTGGGGCATTTACTGTGGAGATCTACTTGCCTGCTTTGATTAATCTGTTGCCCTTTAAATCACTTTTAGACCTGGATCCCCTCCCAATATCAGGCATGTATCCACCTGCCGTCTTTCTTGTTTTGTACTCTCCCTACCAGTCATGGCAAAATGTGCCTGATATACTGCATATTGGTTTTGTTCTGCTTTGACACTTTGCTGTTTTCTTTGCAGTGCAGCCCCTCCCCTTCCCTGTTCTGCAGGTAGCTGTTTGCAGCCTTGTTAGCTGTTGTCAATGGCCCACTGTAGGCTCCTAGGTGTTAATTAGTCATTTGTACTCCAATTTCACTGCTGCAGCATTTCCTTATTTCTTTCATATATCCTTCCTGTTTCAGCTGCAGTGTGCACCGTGCATACCCGTTTACACTCATTTTCATCTCCGTTCACATGCATACTCAGTTACCTTGTGTACTCTCAGCTAAGTATAGCTATGGACAATTTGACACACCCCTATCCTGCAGCTTTGCCTAGCTAGGGGCAGACCAGTTTAGCAATGCTCCAATGTGCTTACAGAAATGGCAACATACCCCTCTCTTGATGTCATCTTTATCTCAAGGGCTCACCTCGGTGTTATAACACTACACTGTGAGGTGCATCCTTACACCAGTGGGGAATCTGCGATTCACTATTACTCCTCTCATTTGCATGGCATTGCCTACTAATTCCTAGCTACTGCGCATAACACTGTCACTGCCCCTTAGCAACCCTTGTGCCATGAGTATGGTTTAGCATGCCTGCCATTGACTATTATAGGGAAATCATGATATGTGTTTCATTGCAGTTTTATTCTATACTTTTATATATTCCTTGCGATCCCATTTGCGCACCACTGCCCTGCGCTTCCACGTCGAGATAGTGCGACTATATATATTAAATGTTAATTTTATATTTTGTACATTTTTTTTATGCCAATGGCTATATATTTAGCCATTGGCATATATTAACAATATAATACATGTGTTTGGTCGGCTGTCATGGCTCCGATTTTATGTTTGCAAAAATGTAAACCATTTTCTACAGTTTACATTTCTGCATGCTTACACTACACCTGCACCACTTCCTGAATTGCTACATACCTTCATTTGCATGCTACACTGCTGCACATGGGGTAATTAGCATACAAGGCTCAGGAGTTGTGCGGGCGTAGCGTACGCAGGTAGTGCACATGGGAACAGCTCATACCTGAATCGCTCGGCGGCCAACTTTGGTGTTAGAATGCCGACGCTACGCCTGCACCTGCCGCAAGCTTCATGAATCCCGGGGATAATGTTGGCAGTGACATTAAATGTTAAAGTGTATGGATATGTATAAGCCCTAATTGATATCAGTTGATGCACTGAACAAATATTTATTGCTATGGAAGTTTTACAAAAAGAGAGCAGAAGATCACATCGGCCATTAACACTGTTAGAGCAGAACTAAGAACATAAAATAACATGAGAGTTTGCTGGATTTCTTACTCAGAATGTAGACCTCAAGTATTTTGAATTTGTATATATGATTCTAAACTCAAAACAACAGCAAGCACAATACTGCAACACTAATACTATGGAATAGCATATGAGAGGAATGCTTGATCAGCAAACACTATCAAAGACATCCAAACAGCAATACTTGCAGAATAAGATAATTAGCACTTGAAGACTAATAAAAAAGATTGCTGTAGTATAATAGTGACTGTATCTTTTCTGAAACAGCCAAACATAAACAAAAATGGGAATAAATATGCAAAAAAAAAAAAAAATAGCACAAAATAAAAACCTGGTTTCCTGCATGTGCAGCTTTAACTCTTCTGATCATTCTGATTATGCTCCTTGTAATCTTAAGTGACCAAACTGCGAAACAGATCTCACAGCATTTCCTGCATCTGTGACCTACTTCCGGGCTGGGGATTCATAGACAAATGCTGTATAACTGTTTTGAGCTAATTTTTGAAGCAGACATTGTTAGTGGTGCCAAACAGCTGATCAGGCATGTATTAGTCTATGAATATAGCCATCATCCTGAGTGAAGGTCTGCATAATTAAAGGATGGCACAGCACTGATAGAAGAAGCAATGTTAACCTGCTCTTCAGCTGGAACATTGCTACAGTACAACACCTGACTGATGGGAAGGATGTTACAATAAAGTCAGGCTAACACAGAGAAGTGAATCTCACTCATCAAGTACAATGACGGCAGCATGACAGTCACTAGTAGACAGGCCACTGTGAGGGTGCACAACAAATGTGCCAACCCTGTTAATGACATAAAAAGGAAGGGAGTGGGATAAACAAGAAAGCAGGAAAGAGGAATATGGAGACCAGAGTGTAACATACAAGGTGATTCATATGGCATGAAAGGAAGAGGAAAGAGTCCTTGATATAATATGTGCAAAAGAAAGGTAAGTGTGGATGGTTGTAAGAGATGGCTATATTTTGGATAGAGGTAGAAGGGCAAGTAGCAACAGCTGAAAACATAGAACATGGATCAAGACAGGTCAGCAGTAGCCACACAAAATGTGAAGTACAGTAGCTAGACACAGATATACCAGTGGGCAAGTGGTGATTGGAAGTCCTAGAAACAAGGAATGCAGAATAAAACAGGGCCATGATGTACATGCAATGGAGAACCCAGGACAATGGCATGACACTGTACTGTCTGCCTATAACTGAGGTGTGGAGTTCATAGGTTCATAGATAGGTACTAGGCTATTGGCCCTAGGGCCTATATAAGCCTAGCCAAAAGGTACCCTGGCTTTCGCCACCCAAGAAAATTATTTTCCTGTGCCACTGTCGAGCAGAGCCACAGAAGTGATCCCCAGGGTGAATTTCCTATCTCCCATCCAATCATCAAGATTTTTCTTGAAGAGTGCTAATGACGAGCTTTGTTTGATATAGATAGGTAGCTTATTCCAAAGTATGGGAAGTCTCTGGGACAGGAATCTATCCCTCCAGCATGTTCTGTTTATTGTGGTGACAAGGTTTAGGTCCCTAGAGCATGTAGCTCGGAGGGACTGGGATTTCTTTAAGTGGAGCATGTCCAAAAGCTCTGGGTTTAACATAGCTTTGCGTGTTAGGCAGAGACTGCCTTTGAATAGGTGATATGCAATGGAGTAAAGCTGCAGTTTTATGAGGCAGTCTGTGTAGGGCATCTGTTTGAGGCTGGTAATCCTCTTTGTGAGGTATTTCTGTGGCCTTTCCAGTTGTTGTAGATGTCTTGTGAGGTACATACCAAAAGGGGCGTTGTACTCTATAATGGGTCTAATGAATGATGAGTAGAGGGGAACAATTACCTCTTTTTTCCTGGATGAGAAACCTTTTGTGATGAGGTGTGCCACATAGAAGGATTTCTTGACTACTGTGGCGAAGTGATTATCAAAGAAGAGACTACTGTCCACCTGTGTCCCAAGGTCTCTTATCACACTTTCAGTGTTAAGTAGACTACCGCCTATGTGGTAGTTCATGGGTACAGAGTTTTTACCAAAAGGGATGACAATGCACTTTTTGGCATTGAGCTTGAGGCAATGGCTTTGACACCAGACATCTGTCTCAGCGAGGCCCTATTGTAGGAGGTCCACATCTTTTGGAGTTTTGATTATGGCTCCTAGTTTGCAGTAATCTGTGAACTTCTTTAGCCAAAGACCTTCTGTGTTAGCCTGTACTTCAGAGAAGTAGATACCAAACAGGAGAGGACTCAGGACTGAACCCTGTGGTACTCCACTTGTCACTGGTCTGAAGTTGAATTTGGAGTCTGCTACTTTCACAGTGTGGATTCTGTCAGTGAGCCAGTTGGCAACCCATCTTGTGCCATAGGGATTTATACCTAGTTTAGTGAGTTTATCTATAATTCCAGAGTGGGGGATGGTGTCGAAAGCCTTGGTGAGATCTAGATAGGCTGTGTGAGCCACCTTACCCTCATCTACAGCTTTGGTGACCACTTCAAAGAAGTCTATCAGGTTTAGGAGACATGATCTGCCTTTTACCAACCCAAACTGGGTGGAGTCCTGAGTTTGGAGATTACCAATGTCATTGTTTATAAGTTCCATGATGATACGTTCCATAGCCTTGCAGACCAGGCTCATCAGGCTAATGGGGAGGTAGTTTCCAGGGTCTGTGGTGGCTCCCCCTTTGTGGAGTGGGATAACCGTCGCTGTGCGCCATTCAGTGGGCACATAGCCTGAGGTGAGGCTATGATTGAATATGGTACTTAGGTGGGGTGCCAGTTTGTTCTGTAGTTCATGTAGAACGAAGCCTGGGATGTTGTCAGATCCCATGGATGCTGTGTTCTTGGCTTTGGAGAGTGTGTTTTTTACCTGTGCAGCCGTGATTACAGGAACTTTGAATTCTTCCGGTATAGAGATGGGCCCTTTAGAGGATGAGAGGGGGGTAAAGTTAGCACTGAACCTATCTGCCAAGATGTTGGCAATATCAGTTGGTTCTGTATATTTAGTGCCATTGTGCTGTAACTCAGAGCAGATTTGAGTGTTGCCACTGAGATTCTTGACATAGCTATAGAATGCTTTGTGGTTGTCTTTAGAGTCAGTGTCGATTTTGTTTTTGTAACTAGCTTTGGAGGATTGTATGAGGGATCTCAGCTTCTTACTGAGGCTGACCAGGGAGTTCCTCCAATCATGGGATTTTACTCTTTTTTGCAACAGTTTCTTTCTTCTGTTGTAGAGTTTGTTTATGGCAGGGGACCACCAGATTGGCTTCCTTTTTTTGGAGGATAGCAGCTTGGTTCTGTTAGGGATTGCATGAACCATGCACTTGTGTAAGTGTTTATAAAGTGCATTTGTGTAGGATTCAGCAGTCATACCTCTATTGTCTGTCAGCATGGGTGTCGTGAAGTTTGCCACTTCTGTCTTAAGAAGCGTGAAGTTGGCTTTGGAGAAATTTTTTACGGTGGTTTCCCTAATGGGGGGTGGAGGAAGGATGTGGATGTCTAGGGTTATTAGCTTGTGGTCGGATCTGACCAATGAGGAATTGACCTCTGGTGTGGAGCACCAGTTGCCCATGTTGGTAATAACCAAGTCTAGGATATTGCTGCCCCTGGTGGGGGTGTGGATAAGTTGATCCAAGGCATTGGAATTTATGAATTCCAGAAAACGTTGAGCACAAGAGTTGGTACATGAGTAGTTTTCCCAGTTAATGGTAGGGTAGTTGAAATCACCCATTATTAGGGTGTTAGGTTGTACCCTAATATTTTCCAGTGTATCAAGAAATGAGGAGTGGGAATCCTGGGGCATGGTGGGGGATCTGTAGCAAGCTACACTTTGGATTGCGGTCTTGCCCAGAGTTAGTTGCACTTGGATAATCTCGGATGCATTATGCTGAGCAACTAGCCTGGAGGTGTGGATATCCTTAATGAATATGGATACGCCTCTGCCTTTAGTGTTTCAGTCCAGGTTAGGAGGTCGAAAGGTGTGGTATGAATTATAGCCTGGTAATGCAGGGTTACTCTCTGGAGCCTTAAACCAGTTCTCTGTCACTGCACAGATGTCGATGTTCTCCATTTTAAGGAGTGCCTCGAGTGAGTGCATTTTGAGGTTTAGACTTCTAGCATTGAGTAGCAATACCCTCAGATTCTGCTTGCTTGTACCTGTTACAGTGGTGAATTTGTCATTTGAACCTTTCCTAAAAACGGCACTATAGGGTGGGTAGAGCTTTAGCCAGTATCCAGAATCCCAGGGGTGACCGGTGCAGGTCATCTCTGGCAAAGCATCATGGTTTGTCGATCATGTCATCCCACGCAGACAGATACTGGATCCCCTTAGAATGACATCAGAAGCTTAGCCAATTGTTGAAGTCAATCATTTTGTACTTGTACTGTGGTATAATTCTGGGTGATGGCAGGATGCTACTCAGGGCTAGGGTCATATCTGCCTGGGCTACAAGATTGGACAGCTCCTCCATGTCCCTTTTCATGTAGTCCAGGGAGGTACATCTCAGGTCATTCACACCAACATGTACAATGACAGAGTCATATTTGTACATGTTGTGGAATGACCTGAGTGCATGCATTATTTGGCTGATCCTGCAACCTGACAGGCAGCTGACATTAAGTTTCTCCTTGTTTAGCCTGGTGGTAGAACATCAGTGTGCCTGACTATAGAGTCACCTATGACTAGAGTGTTGGGTACTTTGTCATGCCTTATGTGCTGTGGTTGAGTGGCTCACTGAGTTTGTGAGCTATGTGTCATTTGGGTTGTGTTGGGGGGTGGAGGTTGCTTGTGTTTCTGCTTTGGAGGTCCCTGTTGCTTGGTCAGGTTTTTACTGAGAGCCTCCGTGAATGTAGATGTGTGTTTTGTGTTTCTATGTGTGTGTTTTGGTGGTGTAGGTTTTGAAGGACTATGTGATGAGTGTGGTGTGGTGCAAATGTTTACCTTCTCCTCTTGACTGTCTAATCCAGTCTTGAGTGAAGAGAGCTTTTCTTCCAGTTTGGCTATATAAGTGCATCTCTCACAGGTTGTAGTGTTGGTTGATAAGAGGAGAGGGTTGTCTGTGTACATGAGGCAATTGCTGCATTGCCCCAAGATGCCCAGATTCATCAGGTAGACAGGAGAAAATACCAGGAGCTGACCCTTAGACATGCCTGGATAGGTGCTTATTTGTTAAGTACTAGAAACTGTTTTCCTTTAGACAAGTGAGGAAAGTTGAGTGCTGTAGTAATTTGTAGCTTATTTAGTGCTTACAATGAGTTCTGAACAAGTGTTGAGCTCAAAGAAACAGACTTGAGTGCTGAAACTAAAAACTGGCTAGTTCTAAGAAACAAAATTAAGCTAGAAGGCCTCCCTCCAACACAGAAAGGCTTGGGGCTCAGAAGCCCACAAACAGTCCTGGACACAAAAAAATGTGCTCTCCAAAGCTAAGAATACAGCATCCATGGGACCAGATGACATCCCGGGCTGTGTACTACATGAACTACAAAATGAATTGGCACCTCACCTAAGTGTCATGTTTAATCATACCCTCACCTCAGGCTTCATGCCCACTGAGTGGCGCACAGCTACAGTTATCCCACTCCACAAGGGGGAATCCACCTTGGATCCTGAGAACTACTGCCCCATCAGTCTGGCTTGACTGATCTGCAAGGCCATGGAATGTATTATCATGGAACTTATAAACAAAGACATTGGCAACCTTAAAACACTGGACCCCACCCAGTTTGGGTTCGTAAAGGGCCGATCTTGTCTGCTGAACCTGATTGACTTCTTCAAATCAGTCTCCAGAGCTGTGGATGAGGGTAAGGCAGTCCACACAGCCTATCTGGACCTCGCCAAGGCCTTTGACACCACCCCCCACTCTGGAATCATAGATAAACTTACTAAGCTGGAAATTAATTCCTACGTCACTCGATGGGTTGCCAACTGGCTTACTGACAGAACCCACACTGTAAAAGTAGCTGACTCCAAATCCAGCTCCAGACAAGTGATGAGTGGAGTACCTCAGGGTTCAGTCTTGGGACATTTCTTGTTTGACATCTACTTCTCTGAAGTACAGGCCAACACTAAGGGACTCTGGCTAACAAAGTTTGCAGATGACTGCAAACTGGGAGCCAATATTGAATCCCCAAATGATGTCAATACTCTAAAAAAGGGCCTTACAGAAACAGATGCTTGGCGCCAGGGCCACGGGCTCAATCTCAATGCCAAGAAATGTATAGTTATCCCCTTTGGGAAAAAACATGTACCCATGAATTATCACATAGGTGGCAGCACACTAAACACTGAAAGTGTGATGAGACTTAGGGACACAGGTGGACAGTGGTCTCACCTTCAATAACCACATCGCCACAACAGTCAGGAAATCCTTCTATGTGGCACACTTCATCACTAAGGGCTTTTCATCCAGAAAAAAGGAGGTCATTGTCCCACTGTACTCATCCCTCATTAGACCCATTATAGAATACAACGCCCCATTTGGTATGTAACTCTCAAGACATCTGCAACAACTGGAAAGGCCACAAAAATACCTCACTAAAAGAATCACAGGCCTAAAGCAGATGCCCTGTGCTGACCGCCTTAAAAAACTCCAGCTATACTCTGTCACATATCATCTACTCCAAGGCGATCTCTGCTTGACATACAAGGCCATGTCAAACCCAGAGCTGTTGGACATGCTACACTTAAAGTAATCACAATCCCTCAGAGCCACACGCTCCAGGGATCTAAACCTTGTCATCACAATAAACAAAACATGTTGGAGGGACAGGTTCCTGACCCAGAGACTCCCCAGACTCTGGAATAGACTGCCCATACATGTCAAGCAGAGCACCTTTTTGGCCCTCTTCAAAAGGAACCTTGATGACTGGATGGGAGAAAGGAAATTAACCCCAGGGATCATGTCAGTCACCCTGCTAGACAGGGGTCCAAGGAAGTAAATAGTGTGGGAAGAAATAACCAGGGAATTGTTAGGCTTGTATAAGCCCTAGGGCCGATAGCCTAGTACCAACCTATGAACCTATGAACCTATGACACAGCAAATCTGCATCCAGACTAGACTACCCACAGGAAAAGCAGGAACATTTTGTACAATGACAGCCTTGTGAAGTACATGTTACAAGGGGTATGGGGCATCAGGGCCATGTGTTGATTCATGGCTAGAGTACATTAATGGTGAAGACTGTGCTTAATAGTTACTGCACCTGCTAAACAGGTACATAAGGGGTGGTCGAGGCCATAGCCACAGAGCTATGGGAATCACATGACATACCATACACTGATGGGCACGTTTCCCCCACAGGTTTACATGCACTAACATATCCAGCTAAGGGAGGCAACATTCATGAAAGTTCATTACCCAGGAGAATAAAGTGCTGCTGCAGATCATCCATCACCATGGCATGTGCCTCCTGGGCAAAGGTACTACAGACTAACATTAATTGGCCAGATTTGTTAAGGTGTGTAGCAACACTTTAATGCTGTGGGCATATTTAATAGGTCTCTAAAACAGGTCCCATGCTTGGGTAATAATATGATATCCCATGCAAAGGAAAATGCAAGTAACGTTGTGACAGACAAGCCCAAAATGAGGGAAGACAACCAACAATGAAGTGTCTCACTGAAGTTGAGTTTGTTGACTCACTCACTGGAAAGGGGGAGCAGCACCTCATACAAGAGAATAGCTTAGGTGTGAGACCTCAGTTGGTGCCAACCACATGTGTATCTGTCAAACACCAGTTTAGTAATAGCCATAAGAATACAGTATATCACAATGCAATGTATGTTTGACGCATTGGATTGACCAAGCCCCACCTACTTTTCTTTCCTTCAGCCACCTGTAACAATCTGCATGACAATGTAATGTCTGTCAATGTATGCTTTACCTGTATTTTAATGTGTAGTACTATGCATTTCACAGAGTGTTACAGGTGTGTGTGTGTGTGTGTGTGTGTGTGTGTGTGTGTGTGTGTGTGTGTGGGCAGACTGTCATGTCAAGCATGTTTCTACTTTCACACATTCCACTGGTAGATAATCCAGCTGCTTATATTGTGTTGCTTAACATGGTGGCTCTGCCTCCAAAAACACATGCGGAGTTTGCAATGTAGTGTTGTGTGAGAGACAGAGGGAAGGGTGAACAAAGTTGAAAGTCAGTGCTGGTGGTACAGTTGAGAGGTATGGGGTTACTTTTCTTACCTTTATTTATTTGTCTTATATTATTATTGTTTTGTAAGTAAGGAAGTGTGGAAACAATGTTGTTTTGTTTCAAAGATCAAGAAGGGTGCTCCTTGACAAACAGCACCCTGTATGATTGTCTAGTTTGCCTGTGTACAATGCTGGCTATGACTGGCCTAACTTTTTAAAGGGTACAAACTTTGTAAAGGACTGAAGGACCACAGCTGTAAAATGACATGCCATGTTGAGAACTTTGCAGTGGGCCTGAATTTTGCAAAACACTAAAGGCACAAGAATACAGATGACATGTTATCCTGGGAATTATGCAATGGACCCTAAATTTGTTGAAGATAAAGGATCCTGATTAAAAGATGACATGCTATACTGGGAAAGCTGACAGCGAACAAGATAATAATGAGCTTTAACTGCATTTTGCAGACACCATTATCCTCCCTGTCATCTGTTTAGACATTTTGTTTGCTCTAATTAAATTTCCACTGCTCATGCATAACTATTCAGTATTCTCCTAACTGTTCACATGTTGCACTTTATGCATAATTATTGTTAGTGATTTTGTTTTAGATTTTGCCACTGAAGTCCTATAAATGTCCACATGCTCTTCACAGTTTGCTGTTGTGCCACAAAAATAGGGTCTATATTAGATACTCGAAGTTACTGAACTTCGAATACAATATGATCGACACCATATCGTCGAAGTCCAGTAACATTGAATACCTAATAAAAACATGAAATAAAATTAAAAAACAGAACTACTTGCTGTAAGCAGGGGGGGCAAGCCCTCCTGCACTCCCACCCCCCCCCGCTACTTAAATATTCCAACTCCGAGACCGCACTACATTGAAGTAAATGGAAATCTCCCCTTACGGAGATTTCCATTTACCTCTTTGATGTTCTGCGGTTTCGCTGTTTATGTATCTGCAATGTCAGATTCGACATTGTGATCGTTGGAGATTCTGATAGAGACCCCAAAAATAATGTAATAAATATAAACAATTATTCACACTACTTGTTTTCCAGATAGCACTGCAGTCTTTGGTTAAATTAAATGTTTTCTGATCCTGACAGCAGAAAGTCTTGTAAGGATGAAGAGGTTGGTACGTTACATCTGAAATGGAACAAAATCTTTAAAAAGACACAACTCCTATGACACACTATACTAACCATCTTTGTAACATTTGTATCTGGTGCTTTGTAAAATGTTTGTATTTTGTCATGTTTCAGATGCAATGCATTATCCAGTGCAATCTTCCAAGAACTCAGGTTTCTGCTGACTGACTCAGAAAATGTTACAGCCCAGATACTGAAGTTCTGCCTGAGAAATCAACTACACTGATTCTCTTTTCTTTTTTGGTAGAAATAAAATAATATGACTGAATTTCTACTCCACTGGACTACAACATTAAACTAAGCAGAAACTAAGATAACTGATGTATGACTTCTTCAAAAAGTTAAACTCTTCTACCTGTCTAACGCCATTCCACGGTGACATAATTGTAGATATGTGGCTTAGGCATTGGTTAAAACTGTAAATTGTAAACGTGCAATGTTCACACTAGGATATTAAAGCATCCCTAAAAGAAAAGAAAAGAAAAGAAAAAAAATATAGATATTTTGTGTGGTGTTCCTCGAATATATCATGATCTGTGGTGACTGGTTGCTGACACCCCCTACCTTATAACTGCATATCTACCAAAACCTATCATCCAGTCAACCCTGACTGCAACCTTCATCCTCTTAAGACCACAAGAGTTAGGTTGGTATGTCCAAAGTAAGTCACTATATTCATTCATATTTCTATTGCACTGTAAAGCAATGCATATGTGTTAATGACATAACCCTCTGATGATTAGCTAATGTTAGTCAGAAAACTCTGACAAACTGCATTGTAAGACCTACACAGGTTCAATAAAATGCATTATATTGCCTGTGTGTTCCAGCATTTTCATGTTGCCTCTCTAAACTATGATACCCTGAGTCCTAATAACATTAACGTAGCTCTAACTCAATCTTAACCCTAATCATAAGCCTACATGTCACTTGGAAGACCATGGTTTGGCTATTAAACAAGAAAATGCTAAACTAAATGAATGTCTTCAGTCTCCCTGCCTCATAATATATAACCAGTCTTTAGTGTCTGCATAACCCTAACCCCATTCATAATCCTAACCTAACAATTATACATAACCCTAATATGAACCTTAATATTTCTCATAGCTAGGTTTAGGCTCCTGATTAAAGATTGCCAGGATTTAACTTGCATCATCATTTGCACTGCCATCCTAACAAAACTCAGCATTCAGAATTCATGATAATTCAAATTTCACACCTAAACATAGCCTAGACTTTTCTCTGATGGCTACTTTACATTTAACTAGTTGGGCAAGTATACATGGAAAGTGAGGCTGGACCTTCTATCATACTGTATTCATAAGACCATGCCATCCATAAAGTAAAATGGAACCCTCACTCTAGTCCTATGCACAATTATTCTTCGGTTATCAGAGTTTAGTTATGGATTATATTAAGGTCATTAGGTTTTTGGAGTTGTGTGATTGTATGAGCTACATTTAGTGTTTATGAATAAATCTATCACTACATGTCTGATGAAGCCAGTAACGGAAGTGTCATGTAGAACATTTAATGCTCATACTGAGCATTTGCATGTTTTTGGGACAGGTTTATGGTCTATGGTCTGTAGTCAAATATTTTTGTTAGGAGTTCTTCAGCAAAATTAATTTGTAGTTTCTCTTATTTTCTTTTCAAATAAGTAAGTTTATTTTATTCTATGATTTTTAATACATGTGTTAGGTGGGTAAGCCCACTGGACACAACAGTCCCTTTTCAGAATCAACCTAGGATCATTGTCTGGATAAGTGACTTGCTCAGATCACACAGCAGGGCAAATTGAGGTAGAAGGAATCAAACCATGTACTCTTTGATAACAAGAAGCAGCTTGCTAATATTTGAGAAACTCTTTAGGTTTATCCTGAAACTGCTCACCATGTTGAACCTTAACAGGTTGGTGTCACATTACATTTAGATACCCCTAGCTTATCCTTACCACTCAATTAACTATCATTGTCCCTTAATAATGAAGATCATTGATGGAATATTGTAGCACTTATATTACATATTAAAAGATAATATAAAGAAGAAAAAAACATTTTTTCACAAATCTAAACAACATTTAATAAAAAAAGGATTTAAAATAAAAAAAAAAATCCAGCTTGGCAACTCAGCTATTCAGTTTATTTATACAATAGTTTCATGTTCTTTGAAACTGAATGTTTTCAGCCTCTAAAATAAATAACTTATAAAATTGTATTGATATAAACTTCAAAGTTTTTACAGCTCTGTTCTTGTCACAATATGCTTTAAATTGTATTATTCCACATTCTTAAATATCCTGGACCATCACGCTCCAACATGCTCTACTAGAAATAAAGCTAAACCAGCCCCTTGGCTCTCTAATAATACTAGGCAACTAATCCTTCACAGAAACAAATCCTGGGCAAAATGGCGTACTACTAAGAATCCTAAAGATCACCAAACCTTTAGGCAACTTAGAAATAATACAAAAAAGCCATCTTACTAGACAAAAAGAACTATTACCTCCAATTACAACAATCCTCCCTCAAAGAACCACAAAAATTTTGGACTAGCGTTAACAAACTTCTATACCCAGGCCAAACTATCACCCCCAACCCACTAGGCTCTAACCCTGAGAATCCAGCACAAACAGCCAATGCCTTTAATTCTTTCTTCACTGGCACTATCCAAACTCTTGCTAGCCATCTATCTCCTGATACCTCTAATCTGCCTACTCCCACTACCAACCCACCCCCATTATTTCATTTACAGCCAGTGTCCACATCCTATATCTGCTCCCTTCTCCAAAAACTAAAACCAACCACCCCTTCAGCTGACAAACTCCCAGCAGAATTTCTGCAAAAAGGAGCTAAAGCTATTGCATAGCCCATCTCCATTCTGATAAACAGAACCATAAATGAAGGCACTATCCCATCTATCTGGAAAATTTCTCATATCATCCCACTACATAAAGGGAACTCCAATGACTATTCTAACTTTCATCCCATAGCTCTACTATCCCCACTTGCAAAAATAAAGTGCATTCACAAACAACTTCTTAACCACCTTCTCCATCACAACCTAATAGCTAACTGTCAACATGGATTCAGACCTTTCCACAGTACCACCACTGCCCTGCTATCCTTCACAAACTGTATCAACAAAAACCGCAACAAAAATATTCTTTCCTCTACAGTCTTTGTTGATTTATCTAAAGCTTTTGACATGGTTAATCACCAACTCCTTCTACACATACTGAAATCCCTTTCACTCAACCCTCTATCTATGAATTGGTTCACATCTTACCTTGAAAACCGACAGCAGGTTGTACTCTGACAAAATAATCACCTTCCTATCTCCCTAGGTGTTCCACAGGGCTCCATATTAGGTCCACTCCTGTTTTCCATTGATATCAATGACCTTCATTTAGCCATTCCACTCTCCACCTGCATTCAATATGCAGATGACTCTACTATAATCTGTTCAGCCACTTCCCAAGCTGAACTTCAGTCTCTTACCCAAAAAGCTTTCAATACTGTAGAACAATGATTCTCTAACTGCTGCCTCCTAAACCTCCAAAAAACTAAACTGTTACTCTTCACACCAACCCAAAAGTCCACTCCTTTACATTTCACTTTCACATCCAATAATGGTACTCTTATTTCTCCTGACCCAACCACCAAACTCTTAGGAATTACAATTGACAATAACCTAAACTTTGATACTCACATAAATACCACAATAAAATTAGATAACAGAAAACTAGGATCCCTCTACAGAATCAAACCCTTTCTTACACCAGTAGCAAGGATCGCTACAGCCAGAACTCACTTAATCTCCTCTCTACTCTATGCTTCTCCTATATACACCAACCTCTCTAAAAATAACCTCAACAAACTAGCTACATCCTATAACAATATTGCTAGATTTGCTACAGGCTTACCTTTCAGAACTCATCACTGCCTGAATCTAAAACAACTAGGTTGGTTAGAATTTCTTAACCAGCTTCCATTTCACCAACTTATAATAGCCCATAAGACCCTGTATCAACCCAACAACACTCCTATACTCTCTAGCCTCATTACACCTTATAATAACCTCAAGAATCAACGCTTCTCAAACAAACTGCTGATCAATACTTCCAGATCCAACAACTCAGCAGGTGACTCCTTGTTCTCTAACACTGTCAGAAAATTATGGAATCAACTACCGCCTGACCTCACATCTCAGACCTCTCTCTCACTTGTTAAAAGGAATCTAAAACTATTTCTCAGTAAACACTGGTTATGCTCCTGCACCAACCCTGACTAACTTTTTTCTTTTACTCTAATTTTCATCCTACATCCTTTGCAATCCTCCCTCTCTATGTTTCAATATACTATGTTTTGTATACAGATCTATGTTTACATGTATATTGTACCTCCTTTAGTATATTACCCTTTACAGATTTTTGATCATGTTATTATTTACACTAAGTAGTATAATTATGTTCATCTTAAAAAAAATGTTTTTATAATGTTTTTATGTAACAATTGCTGTTTTTACATTGTTTCTGTCATAACCTCTATTAATTTTGTATGTTTTCCTGGAGCTTTTCTCCCCGGGCCTCTACTGAAAATGGACATGTATCCAGTTAGACTAGCCCAGTCAACAAATGTAAAATAAATAAAATAAAAAATTATTATTTATCCTTTGTTGACCAGGTTAGTCTCACTAGGCTAGTAGTCTCTTTTCAGGGCAGACCTGACATGGTATTTATACTACTATGGGAAATTTGGCCAGGGTATATGGGAACTTCCCCTAATTTTTTCGTAGGATATTTTATATCCACCTGAGCTACCTCCCAGTCAAGAAGATGGGACCTCGGTTTAATGTCCCATTCAAAGGACAACATCCTCAGGGATGCAGCACTCTAGTGTCAGCAGTCCATCTACCTGGTGTGGGAATAGAACCCACAGATTTCTGCACCAATGGCAAGTACATTATTCATTGTGCCACTGACACTAAGTAAGCTGCTCTACAACAGTAGGTTCTAGTCATCATATCATTTAAAAATGCATGAATATGTTCCATTACATTTCTGAGGATGCATGATTCCTGATTGTGTGTACATATGTCTATGAGTGTGCGTATGTATGTATATATCTATATATCTATATATGTGTGTGTGTGTGTGTGTGTGTGTGTGTGTGTGTGTGTGTGTGTGTGTGTGTGTGTATATATATATATATATTATCCATATATGTGTGTGTATGTATGTATATATCTATATATATATATATATATATATATATATATATATGTGTGTGTGTGTGTGTGTGTGTGTGTGTGTGTGTGTGTGTGTGTGTGTGTGTATACACATGCATGTATGTACACACACCCAAACACATAAGTGCACTCAAGATCGCGAGCACATGGGCACACAAATAAACATAATAATCTACTCCACTGTCTGTCTATTGAGTAAATATTAGAAATTAAGATCATGAAAAAGATTTTGCTGACATATATGTGCCTCAGACTGAAGACTATTTAAACAATTTTTGTGAGTTTTGGAGGTTTAAAGTATCACATTGTACAAACAAAATAAGACATTTTATTTACCACTAAGCTACTTAAAGGAGAAGTATTTAATATTTAAAATAACTGATTATTTCCCTATATAGGCTTGAAATAAAGGAAAAATCGCCCCCCGGATTTACTATTCCTCCGTGCAGGACTAGTTTAGTCCTGCATGGAGGTGGTCGTTTAGGAGCAGGATGGCAGCGCGCCATGCATAGTAATGAGGCACGCTGCCTGAGCTCCTAGTCTTACACAGAGCATGTTAGAGTGCAGGGTGTGTCTGAGAGCAGAGCTCTCAGAATATACACGCCCCCGCAATGAAGAACAGCAGAAAGGGGAAAGAAATGAGTGAGACCGCTCATATGTCTCCGCATATCCCCACCAATAGTCTCCCTTGTGTACAACATCAAAAGTATGCCTAAATCAAATGAACAAACCCTTTTTTCTTTTTTTAAAATCCGATGAACGCTAACCTTAGGTGCGCGGGTGTGCCCATCGCTCAGCTATGGTTAATGCAGCTTAAATGGCTGAAGAGGATAACAAGGAAGATATATGCAACTCAAGCAGCATCGCAATAGTGTAGTGGGCAGTGCATTTCCCTTATGAGTAGGCATTCCTGGTTCGAGTCCCACTGCAGTATATTCCCCTTTCTATGGCAAAGCACGTTATGATCAATGTTTATGTTGCAAAACTCACCAAATAACATATTTTTATGAACTGGAGTACTGCAGTAAATGCAGGTGTGAGGTGTCAGTGTCATAATAAATAAAGCACTAGTAAGCACGTTTAAACAGCAATAAGCAATAGTAAGCACATTTAAGCACTAGTAAGCAAGTGTAACCCCGTTTGCATGGCGGTGAGCAATGCCTACAGTCGTTAAGCAATTTTAAAGTTAACTCTCTGTAAGCAGATGTAACGTCAGATAAGCAGTGCTTATCATCACACAAACCCGAGAAAACGCACTTACAAATGCTCAAAAGTGCCTTAATCACTCTGTATCCAACAGCCCTTGTTCTGGCCATCAACAAAATAAACATCCATGCAGATCTCGAACCCAAGACCCTACACATCATAGTCACAGTAGTGACCCACCAAGCCATCACAGAAGTAGAGAAGAATAAGGTATCAGCAAACAAATCTTCACCATAGTAAACTGAACATATGAAAGGAATCACTATACAGACATATGTGCCTTAACCCAATACATAACATAAATATGTGAACCGGAGTACAGCAGTAAAGCCAGAAGTCAGGTGTAATTGTAACAGAGTGTTGAAGTCCCCAATAAAACACAAGGGCCCTGGACCCCACAAATCCTCCACTGATAGTCAGCCTAACAACCTCACCCACCCTCAAATTACATCCAATAGGAAACCAACTGACCTCCTTATCTTAAGCCTAAATATCAGAAGTATAACCAATAAAATCCATGAACTCCATGCTACCATAGACTTATACTCCCCTGATATTATCATTCTAACAGAAACCTGGCTCAAGCCTCACATTACCAGTGAGCAAATTCTCCCTTCATGCTACAATATCCTAAGACAAAATTGGTTGCACAAAACATGGGGTGGTGTAGCTGTAATGTATAAACAGAATCTTAATATTCACATCCTAAACTTATCAGTCCCCCCCCACTAATTGACAAAGAAGAAATAATCACTACCAACCTAAAAGTAAACTAAGACAAGACCATTAACATAACAGGATGCTACTTCCCACCTGGCCACAATATCCCTCCACTAGAAAACCTCCTCAGCTGGGTAAATCATCACCTTCAACAAGAAATCATAATATTAGGTGATTTTAATATAGACTGGCTATCCTGTTCCAACCACCATCCATCCCACCATCTAAATCATGTTTTCTCCCAACTTATCCAGACACCCACCAGAATAAATAAGAATTCCAACAAGTATTCTACTCTTGACTGGATACTAGTCATCAAGATCCCCCAATCATACACAGCTGGCTGCCTACTGGATAGCCTCAGTGATCAAACCCCAACTTTCCTACTCAAAAAACACATATATCAGGCTAAATCCATTACCTATCAGCAAATACGTAATAAAGTAAACTTTAACCCTGACAGCTTCATCTCAGCCCTAAGAAACTGCAACTGGACTTCACTAAAATACCTCAACCTTGATGACGCTGTCCAATTTTTTAATACCACCTTCCTTAAAGTCCTAAACACCCATGTGCCCACAAGATTTACTAGAGTTAAAGCCCAGTCCTCCCCATGGCTACAACAAGCCACTAGATCAGAAATGAAAATCCAAGATAGAGCCTGGAATCATTGGCGCAAGACAAAAAGCCCTTCTGATAGACAGAAATTCTGTGAATTATGTAACAAAGTAAAAAAAATTAATAAAACAGGACAAAATCCTATATTACCAGTCTGCCCTGAACTCCACCCAAAACAACCCTAAACAATTCTGGTAAACCATAAACTCCATCCTCCACCCAGGAAAAGTAGGAACCCCTCCACCAAACAAAACAAACTCCTCTGAAAACATTACCACCTCTTTCAACACTCACTTTACACAATCCATTCTATCACTAGCAAAACAACACAACCCCTCTTCCCTACCCTCTCCAACTACACCTAGTAACCTGCCCACTGCATTCGCTTTCTTTCCTATCCCTACCTCCAACATAAAAAAACTCTTATCGAAACTAAAGCCCACAAAACTAGCAGCTGAAAACCTCCCAGCTGAGTACCTTAAAATTGCAGCTGAAGCTCTAGCCTACCCATTTGCAATCCTGATTAACTGATCTTATCTGAAAGCTATGTCCCTTCACAATGGAAAATATCCCACATTATCCCCCTCCAGAAAGGTGGGACCTCCACAGAATTCACCAACTACCAGCCCATAGCAATTCTGTCTCCTCTATCAAAAATACTTGAGAGATGCATTCACTCTCAGGTTCTAGGCTACCTCCTTTCTAAAACCTCCTATCTAACACACAACATGGTTTCCGACCATACCACAGCACAACTACTGCCTTACTTGCTTTCACTAATACAATCTTTCAACATAAAAACAATGATTATCTCAGCTCTGCAACTTTCCTAGACCTATCTAAAGCATTCGACATGGTCTCTCATAAACAACTCATCACTGTCCTCAAAACTCTATCCTTCTCTCAATCTGTCACAAACTGGTTCCAGAGCTACCTGACTGACCGTCATCAATCCGTTGTTTGATATAATGATATATCCCAATGGACCACAGAGACGAAGAGAAACCAATAAATGTGAAAATCGAGCACAGGATCCCAATAAAGGCAGACTCACTTGTTGTTCATAGTCGAACCAAATTTAATCCACACTGTAAAACAAAGATTACAAAAAGTTTAGAGCTTTCATTTCCTGACCGAAAACTTCTTCAGAACAACATAATTACATTCAGCTTTCTAATTTATAGTCAAATTGAAATCAATGTAAAAATACAATTGGTTCATTCATAAGTTAATTGCTTTGATTGAAATACAAAGTTATGACTTTAGCTTGTATTTCAATCAAAGCAATTAACTTATGAATGAACCAATTGTATTTTTACATTTATTTCAATTTGACTATAAATTAGAAAGCTGTATGTAATTATGTTGTTCTAAAGAAGTTTCCGGTCAGGAAATGAAAGCGCTAAACTTTTTGTAATCTTTGTTTTACTGTGTGGATTAAATTTGGTTCGTCTACAAACAGCAAGTGAGTCTGCCTTTATTGGGATCCTGTGCTCAGACATTTTCACATTCACATATAATGATATATCCCCCCAACTTCCTGTCTCGATAGGTTTCCCCAAGGATCCATCCTTGGACCCTTACTCTTCTCCATATTGACTAATAATCTAGCCTCTGCTACCAAACAAGCCACTCTCATACAGTACACAGAAGATTCCACCGTCATCTGCTCAGCCCACCCCCTACCTGAACTTCAAAAGACCACGCAGGAAGCATTTTCCTCAGTTGAAACTTGGCTTTCAGATGTGCAATTAATACGTAACCCAAACAAAACAAAACTCCTCATCTTCCAACCCACCAAACACAATCTAAACACCCACCAATTTAATATTAAAGCCAATGACAACACCAGAATCCCCCAACAGACCATACCAAACTACTTGGAGTTGAAATTGACAATAACCTCAAGTTTGACATCCACATCTCGTAACCATAAAAAAGTACACAAAAAACTAGGAGCTTTATACAGAAATAAGCAATTCCTCACCAAAACAGCCAAGATTTCAGTTGCAAATAGCCACCTTATCTCCACCCTACTCTACGCCTCTCCAATATTTACCAACCTAAGGCAAAGTGAGTTAGGTAAACACGAAGCTTGCTACAACAAAATAGCAAAGTTTGCCACTGGCGCAAACTACCGTAGCCACCACTGCACCTCACTTACTGAACTAGGCTGGCTAGAACTCCCTCACCTCCTTCAATGGTACCAACTCTCACTCACCCACAAACTACTAAATCATCCTCTAAAAGTCCCCTCCCTCCAAAATCTACTCCAGCCCTATCATACCACCAGACCACTATGCTCCAGCAACAAAAAACAATTACAGGTAACTAAAACCAGGAACTCGGCTGGAGAAGCTCTCTTCTCCTACTCCATAGAAAAATTATGGAATACCCTTCCTCACACTATAACATCTGTGCCATCACACACTAACTTCAAAGCTGCTCTAAAATCTCATCTAAAAGAGCACTGGACATGCCCCTGTAACAAACCTCTTTAACATCTCTACCCCAACCTCTCTAATCCTTTTCTTTCACCCCTCTAACTACCTCGGCTTGCAGCCAAATACATTGCTTGTAAACCTATATCTCAGCTGTAATCTTAGCCACTGTTATTCAAGGGTAATAGCTGCTATCTCAGCTATTAAAATACTTGTTAGTCTTTATAGCATCAATGATATGTGTTGTACCATTTAACTAATTAATTTCATTTTGAACTATAATTGTTTACTACTATTGTTGAACAAAACCTACCTATACATCTTGTAACTTGTAATTAATTGTTGTTTTTAATTGTTGTTTTTATTGTGGAGCTTTTCTCCCTGGGACTCCACTGAAAAAGGACCTGCGTCCAGTCGGATTTTCCTGGTTAACAAATGTAAATAAATAAAAGAAAATAAATAAAGGGCCCAATAGAGTGTACGTACACATTAATCATGGATACCAGGCATACCTATAAGGTGTAATGAATAATAACTCAATGCCAAAAAGGAATTAAACTGCAAAGTCTAATGTAAGCAACGCTAAGCATTGCACAGGCCAGCTTAGGAGGTGTAAGCAATGTGTAGGCCAGCTAACTCATTGTGCCCAGTGGTATACCTCTTTAAACAATGCCAACCTTAGGTAAGCAGGTTTGTCCATAGCTTAGCCTTTTCAAAACCGGCCAATCACAGAAAAGTGCGGGAAATCGGCTCTACTTAAACCCAAGAGGTGGGAATACATCTCATAACTGGTTGTAGCTTCCCTTTGCAGGCACTATGGCAGTAAGGGGAGAAGGTGTGTGCTTTTGGGCGCAGTGCTGGTGCATCCAGGAGTCCAAGGTCATGGCAGGACTCCTTGTCAATGACCATGATCAGAGACTGCTGCAGGGCCAGTACCAAGGCTCCCAATATAAGGCAGAGGCCTGGGACCATCTCGCCCGTGACCTCACCAGGGCCTCTGGCATACCCCAAATTGGTGAGCAGGTCAGGTACCACTATGCCGACCTGAAGCGGCATAAGGGGAACCTCTTGGAGGAGTGGCTCCAAGAGGCTAGAGTGGCAAGGGATGTTCTAGTTGTGTGTAAGTATCGTCCCAGTATGTGTGTAATAATTGTCAGCTCAGTTATATCATGGATAGGTATGGCTAAATAGTCCTCTTATGTCCCCCACAGCTGCAATGAAGCAGGACGTGAACCAGGAGGCCCACATCAGTTGCCTGGTGAGGTTGTGACATGAGGCAGGTCAGTAATACTAATGCATTTACTGTCATAGGAAATAAAACTAAAAGTAGTAGTAAATTAATTGCCTGTATAAAACCTGTATTGTTCAAGGCAAGTACTGCATACACTAAAGAATATGGCAGGAAGAGTCTCATATTGTTTGTATGTCAATAAACGTGTAATAGCCTGACAAAACAGGTCTAACTGCTGGACTGCATGTGTATATTCTGGTATCATATGGTAATGTAGATTTGCAATCATGTAATAGTACTTTTGTATTAAGCACTGTTACCCACACCGTGCACCATAAAATGAATGTGTAGGAATGGCTGTATATGACAGGTGTAATCCTCAGAGGCCATTTAGTACAACTGAGAGACACATAGACAGTAAACAAGGAAAATGCAGACAACAAAAACTGAATAGCACATGCAACTGAGATGTGAACTGTTGTTTTTTAGTGCACACAGCCATGGTTCGAATCCTGCCAGTGGTAGTAGTCTGCATATAGAACCATACCCCACAACTGTAAAGATATGACCAGAATGTCCAGTAAAGTGGCCCATATCTGTTGCCTATCAACCTGTCCTCCAGGGAAATCAGTGGGATGATCCCAGACGTATGGGCAGCAAACAGGAAATACAACTGATTGACACACATCTATGACAACAAAGCTGGCACACTAGCAACTCCCCAATACCTTATGTGACTAAGAAGCCACGTATGTCCCATTAACACCCCAACTTGTCAAGCTGTGGTCAGACTGTGTACAGTAACAGAGTGAGATATATGTCCATAATAGTAATGTGGAATCTGGCACTGTGTGTAGGAACATTCAGTTAGTGCTAATAAACATTCCTCCCATAGTTCTGTCAGTTACCAGCACTGTGCTCAGAAATACAAGAATGATAACCAGTACTGGTACTGTTCACAGTGGTATTGTATGGCATTGCGACGGATGCAGTTGCTCTGAATAATGAGGTATTACACATCACTGTCACCCACACTGTCCTACAACATACAACTGCCTAAGAAATCTGTATAAGAGTATTGTAATACAAGGTGAAAAATGCAAAAGCACAGGGGATTAATAAGACAGAAAGCAGATAGGAGATATACAGCAATATCTATATAGCAGACACAAACTGTGATGGACAGTATTTAAGTTGTAGCAGACACAGCCATGGTCTGAATCCAGGGAGTGGAATCAGGCTGCATACAGAATCAAACCCCACAACTGTACAGATGAGGCCAGAATGTCCAGTATATGGGCCTATATATGTTACCTTTCTCCCTGTCCACCTGGTAAGTCTGTGTGAAGATCCCAGATGTGTAGCCAGCAAACAGGGAATACAAGTGGTTGTCGAACATCTATGAGAACACACCTGTCATTGTAGCAACCCCCAAAACTGTTAGGAGAGTAATAATTCAAGTATGTTCTATCTACACTCCCATGTTGTCAAGTTGTGACCAGAGTGTGTACAGTAACAGAGTGAGATGTATGTGCATAATACTAATGTGTAATGCAGAACTTTGTGTGGCAACAGTCAGGTAGTACTAACAAATATTGCTCCCACAGGTACGTCAGATACGAACACTGTGCTGAGAAATGCAGACCATTATAACCTGTACTATTATTGTTCACTCTAGTATTGTAGGGAATTGTGAGTGTTGCAGTTTCTCTGAATACTAAAGTATCACTTGTCACTGTCACCCACACTGTGCTACATAATATAACTGTGTAAGAAAGCATGTATATGTGTGTGTCAGGTCACTAAAGGTGGAAGAGGGCAATATTCTAGATATGTCCCGGCACACAAGCATGTGGTCAACATATGTCCAGAGTCTCTGCAGAAAGAGTTGGATAGCTATGTGCACAAAAATGACCCGGAATCTGGGAGTATGTGTAGAAACAGTTAGTTAGTGTTAACAACCATTCCCTCCACAGATATACCAGGTAAGAGGTGTCTACTGCAGGTAAAACCCGGTTCATGTGTAACGATGACGACAGCCATATCACTGTCCAAACTAAGGCTATAGGGTAGTGTAGTAAGACTAGTAAGGTACAGATAACAGCACTGACTAGGAAAGTAATGTGGACTACAGGAATATACTAGTAGTTAATTGACATCTTTCTCTCCCCCCCACCATATCTCCAACAATAATCAACAAACTCACCTCAACTGGTATGTAATGACACCTATATTCTAATAATGTCCACTTGTTTCATACATATTATAATGGTTCCCATGCATGTGCTATATTGAATTATTCCAACATTGTGGCATGGTGCCATCAATGTACCTGCATGCTGTTCTTATTACCACTGTGGTCCCATATATGCATGTGTTCTGTTTGCTATGCAACTGTTCCATATCTGGTGTCTGGGTTAATGGGAATATCTATGCATGCTGTTGTACCTAACCCTGGAATGTGTTGACTATTACTGACCCACATATGATGATGACATCTAAACACTATAGCACGCTTGGGAAGGCCGGTCCCAGTGGAACCTCCTGTCCCACCTCAGCTGGCCGTGGCACCAGGCACCAGCATGTCTGGGGCCCAACCTGGGACCTCCCAGTACATTGGTCTGGTACCACCTTTGGATGGAACCACCTCAGGGGATGGGGATCACCCCCCTTGGGAGTGGGCGCAGACAGGCACCTGCCACCCATCGCCAGGTCAGGGTAGTGGTGTGTAGAAAGATCAACCAGCTGTTTGGTGATCTTCTACACCAGCTTGAGGGCCACGTGTCACAATTAGAGAGTCAGCTTGGCTCTGCAACTCTGCCCCCAGGACAGCCACCTTCGGGGCTGTGAAGGTGCAGTGGTGATTGCCCATGGTTGGGGACCTCAGTCTCACTGTTTCCACTAGGGGGCTTGTGGGCTTCCGATTTCCCAACACCCCTCCCCACCAAGGTGTTTACCCCCCACATGTGTCATATACTGCCCCTGTATGCAGCTTGTTTGCCTTGTCTGTTGATCTACCCAACCTACATCCCCAAATATACCTACTCCCCTCCCCAACATCCCACTCTCACCTGACAAAAAAAAAGGGCCATCTGTTCCCACAAAAAAATCTCGTCCCATACATAGCTGTCCATTTTGTAAACGTGTCCACTGGACACATGTAATCTTGTCTAACTGGCATCACAACTTATTTTTGTTGTCCTCACCCCCTCCCAGGAGTTTCAGTGTCCAAATCTGCCTCCAAAGTCAGAGTATATGCACAGCTGTTGCTGTAGAAGAAATGAGCAGCTATGAACCTTCCCTACACCCTTCCTGCACATCCCTGGCTATTTTCCCTACTGTCTTTCCCTCTTTGTGCCCCTTTTTTCAACACTTTCCTATCAACCCCTTTTTCTTTTCTTTTAAGGAAATTAGCACAGGAGTAAGTGGGAGTAAGCACTTTTAAGCAGCAGTAAGCGGGTTTAAGCCTGTTTGTATGGGAGTAAGCAATGCCTATACAGGTTAAGCAATTTAGAAGCTGAGTATAAGAAACTGTAACCAGACGTTAGCAGTGCTTACCTCCGCAAACTCATGCAAACCCGCTTACAACTGCTTTAAAGTGCCTTAATCACTCTGTATCCAACTGCCCGTGTTCTGCCCAGCAACAAAATAAACAGCCTCTGCAAGGCTTGAATCCAGGACCCTGCAAACCATAGCCAAAGTAATTTACCACTAAGCCATGTCAGATATACATAACCCTGCTGTTTTCAAAAATATATCATCCAGACCAGTCATTCAACAGTCCAGAGAATGTATTCCAACATTTAGATGTATGTGTGCACAAATATATTATCTAAACAGATACAATATATTTATATATGTAGATTATATATATATATATATATATATATATATATATATATATATATATATATATATATATATATATATATATATATATATATATATACATCTATAGAAATATATACATATATATAAATATATATGAACATATATACATGCAAATGCCTACATCTATAGATATGTATGTCTACATCTATATGCATAAATATATATGGCAGGTTATATATATGTCAGCAGATATATATATATATATATGTAGAGAGAGAGAGAGAGAGAGATCCAACAGCCTAAAACACTGACACCCACATAGCCGACACCACATGGTCGACAATCGAAACACTGACAACGTAATTACTGCAGAATTACTGCTCTGCCCCCCACACCCCCCATAACTTTAATATACCAACTCCGAGATCGGACTACAGTGCAGGAATGGAAATCTTTCCATTGCGCACTGCAGAGACATACTGTTTCCCCATTGTCGGTATTTTGATTGTCGACCATGTGGTGTCGGTTATGTGGGTTTCAGTCTTTTCAGCTGTCGTTCTTCTGTAGGGGACCCATATATATATATATATATATATATATATATATATATATATATATATATATATAGGTATATACGGACATACATCTTTAGATAATGGGGAAATAACAAAAACAGATATGTCCACATGCAACATTAATGGGGTTGAGAGGCCCCGAACAATATACGTCTTGTATGAATAGGTATACCCCCACAGCCATACACGACTCCTCTGCAACACACTACCAAGTGTTGCAGATCCCATAACCAGGACCAGACAGGACATGGACGTCCCTAGGATACATATACATAAATACATATATGCAGATACAGATATATATATATATATATATATATATATATATATATATATGTATATATATATATATATATATATATATATATATATATATATATATGTATTTATATCTACATATATATACATATATATGTAACTACACATACACAAGCAGAGATATGTACAGTAAGTTACATATGTAGTATGTGCACACAATATGGAACAGCCACTATTCCTACAGTTACCACCTTACCAACTGGAGACTGTATGAGCCACCCATACAAATGACATTCATTGCCTGCAACATATACCCACAGAGATATCAACAGATATAACACCACACATAGGTGTGTATAAATGGAAAAGCTTTATTTGTGTACTATTACAGTTGTATATGCCATGTCATATAGCTGTTTAGACACTGACATCCCTATAAACTGAGTAATGCAACTGTGAAACAGTTATACTAATACAGTAGTCTGGAAAAGTTAACAAATGTTGCTGTCCAGGCCAAGACCATCAAGTAGTATAATAGTGAAGACAGACTGGGCCACAGGATACCAAACAATCAACGGTAAGTAATGCAGGTGTATAGTTCAGCAGCCTCTATCTACACTCAGTAGACAATTCCTAGGGGGTAAAGACCTCAGTTGACACACTGGGATGTAACTGTTACATGACAAGGCACAACTGACACCATCACAAGCACACTGACAAACAGAACAGTAGGCCTGCATTTAAAAAAGGTGGATTGTATGGTAATGTACATCCATATACCTTAAGGCAGCTCACCCCTGATGGTCTTCAGGACTTTGGGCTTTCAGGATTCTGTAGCGCTCCCATATACATATATGTATATATAGATATATGTATACATAGATATATGTATATGTATATTTAGATATATGTATATATAGTTATATATGTATGCACATCCTATGTGTACAGATATGCCTAGTTATGTTGGTACATATGTAGATATCAATAACTATATATGCATACATATCTATTCTGATATACCTACTACTGTCGAAATATATGTAGATATCCATACATATATGTGCATATGTATCTCTATCTGTATATGTGTAGACATATATTGCTCTGTATATGTATATATCTCGGTGTTTATTTGTATATCTATGTACATATACATATCCATCTGTGTATGTCAATATGTATATCTGTATGTCTATATAGATATCTGGATAACTATATGTACATATATCATCACCATATGTCCTGAATATGGAGTGTAGCCCTACCTCAGTCCCTGTAGTACCAACTTCGTAGTGCAAGGTGATGTCAGATATGTATAGCAGGTATAGATGTAGAGTATTGCTACTGTAATAGGGATTGTCTTCACAGACATGGTGTGTGAGCAAGGCCTCATCTGCTTTTAACATGTGCGCCATTTGCTACAGACAGACATCCTAAGGACATCATAGTACAGTACCACTGCTAGAACGTAACACTCCTGTGGACTACAACAGAGATAATGATCAATATATGTGGACAGTCTGACACACTCTGGACAGTTCAGAGGTATACACATAACCCCTTAGTGCAAGACATGTGGACCAATCCTGACAATGTGGATGTTAACAGCCATGTAGATGAGTATAACACGTAACTACTGGTATACATTTGACCCTATAGGTCATGCAGTCACACATCCCTGTCTGTCCTGCCACATAATAACAGCTGGTAAGGAGGTGCCATGGCCACATACCACCCACTAGATATTGACATACATCTGTACAGCATCCCACTGCTCTGTCTGACATACATAACTGTTATGGTGGCCCAGCAGCAGTACATCTGGCAAGTAACTGGACATTAGAGCTCACTGGGTAAGTACACTAAGCTGCTAGGCATGTAACAAAGCACTGTGCAGGCTAGAGGCAGACCGACTTAACACTGGCCTACATTTCCTATGGGGGAATGCACATGCACCTGCACATAGATAGCAGGCTCTACAGGCATGCCACAGCACAAAGTAACATACACCTGTGTGTAAGTGCATCACCACAACCAATGTGAATACAACCACAGCTACATATGGCATGCTAGCGTATTATTACAGTATATGGACTATCTGTTCAACACCAACCTCATATGTGCCACCCACACACTAACCCTACATATACTGGGCCACTACATAGTGTGGTCCGCTGCCTGTCTGTGGTATGGGACATGTGCATGTTTGGCCCTACAAACATGTAAGCCGATAGGGTAACATACGGTGGAGCAGCATGTAACATCAGAGAGAACAGGACCAAGAACAATGACATCTACCATAGGCTGTGCACAGGCAAAGGTACATACACACACACTGCCGATGATCACCATAAGTACACAGACCGCAGTACTGTACACACAAACACAGAATGTCCAGGTTATGTCATCAAATATAACCCATAAGATACAGTACATGTGTAGCAGTCTGATATCTCACTGGCTTGTTATCAGGTATGATGTCATTAATTATGGTGTACAGTACATATGCACCCTTTACTGCATGACATATGTACAAAGGTTGTCAGGGTTGTGGCTGGAGGCACATACACAGGGCCATTATTGACATGTTGCTGTGTTAACCTCACACATTTACTGTTGTAACAGGGTTTGTTGCACCATAATTCCTATGAGGGATATGAAGTCAGTAACTCTCATGGCTGTCACCATCTACAGACTGCAATTCTCACACTACCTTCTGCAGTTCACAGACAGGTGCTCTGTGGGTAACACCTGCAACAAAAGGCACCACACACTGGCCAGTCTGCAGATGGCCCTACAGATGGGTGTTCCCTCATTAACATAGCACTGACATGGCAGTTATGTAGACATGTAGGACAGCCATATCCACACACACTATGTTAAACCAAAATTACTCCAAATGAAGCATAGCAGCACTTACAGTCTGTAGTCAGGTCAGGCACATCCCCCTCCTGTGTGTTGGCCTGTTTCCACAGTGTATGTTGTTAGAGGTAAACCTCAATCCATCTGAGATGCTGTTTACCAAACGATCGAGTTCCTGCTCACAGTGAATGAAAGGCCCAACACCAACATGATGTTCCTAGATAATTGGTGTGTGTTTCCATACAATTGGCTATGGGAATGTTACCACAGCTGTTCCACATGCAATCAGCTAGAGGAGGGCTGCAATTCATGCAGAGACCATCAGCTGATCCTGAGCATCACTTAAAATACACATGCTGCAGCCTAAGAAAAGCAGGTGTAGGTATCCACATCCACCAGAGAGGGAGTAAGAGAGGCAGACAGAGGCCCAGAAAAGCCAGGGAAGGGTGGGAGACTAAAACTTATGAATGTTTGTGTCACACACCTACCAGTACAGGATATCAAACCCCTGACGACTATGCAGTGCTATCACCTGTCCATGCAGTTCTTGGATGCACTACATAGGTTACATGTTGGAGAGCCCTCAGAATGTATATGTGATGGTGAGTGACATCTGCAACAGTGATATGGTAGCTATGTGGTAGGTGTAGTACCCATGCCTGCCTGCACGAAAAGGTGACAGCGTCAATGCAGCCACACTCTCACAGGGACACACATATATTGCCACACTTGACAGGGCCAGGAATACAAATCATCACTAGTGGGGATTGTCACAACACAGTACTGTGCAGGTATCATATGCACCACATGGGTCATATGGAGGTTATATGTGCAAAGGTTATGTGGAGGTGTCTGACATCAGACAGCATGCTACAGTATGCCAATGGGGGTTGTAGTGAGTGTGAATGTGGTCATATGCATCATACACCACACACACAGACACGGGTGCCAGTACTGACATGCATGTGTGCACTGCTTCATGGGGGTGTTGTGGTTGATGGTGCCAAATGGCTATACAAGGCTAGGTGATGGGTATACCTTGGCATCAAGCCACATGACAGTGGTCTACATTGTGGCTCAGGGATGTAGTGTCTGGAGTTGCCCAAACAGGTGGGTATTGTATTCACCATCCAGTCACCTGGGTGACTATTGCATGTGGCCAATGCTGTGCATTGCTTGCCATGTATGTGTTCCTTAGTCCATGATATGAACAGTGTCTGGGAAGTGCACACCTCCCACATGCATGTACAGTGACATGTGGAACTGTACCTGGGGTGTCTGGCCCATGTTGTGTACACAGATCGTTATCATCAGATGTGCCAGTCCTTGCCTCATGTGGTGGAAACTGGTCATGGACAGCAGGTTAGCACTTCATTGATAGTATGATACCAGTATTCCCTGGTGTCAGTGGCATCTGTCCATACAGGGCTTGTGTTTAAGGCATGTTATGTCTTTTGTGGGTCACATTTGATGACACCACAGGTGTTGCAGGTGTCCAGTGGGGAACATTGGGAGGGTGCACTGTCGGCATGTACATGCCTATTGGACTGATGGACAGGGTGCCATGCCCTCTGTAGCCCACTGCAATCACACCATGGGTACTATCGATGGGCAATATGCAGGGTACTACCAACATAGCAGCTGTTGCCTAGGCAAGTGTGTGTGTGTGTGTAGGAGACATGGGCTGAGAGTGTACCCTGGGTAATACAAGGGTTGCTAACATTGTTCAGCTGGCATTGATGTCACAATTAGGGGTATGGGTTTGCACCCCAGCCTCTTGGCTGTTTCACATCTGTTATCCCTGTATGGTGGACATTGGAATATATACTTGGCCTACCATATAAGGAGTTTGCAAAACCCGCTCTACATTGAGTCCAGGTGTTACACACTCACAACCACTGCCACATAGGATGTGAATGACAAACACACACACACACACACACACACACACACACACACACACACACACACACACACACACACACACACACACACACACACACACACGCACACACACACACACACACACACACACACACACACACACACACACACACACACACACATCTGTCATGTCTGGGATTAGAACACCTACCTAACTAGTATAGTACACTATAGCACTACATCATTAAAAGACACGCCACGGAGATTACTGGAGTTCTCCTTCTCCAAAGGTGTATTTTACAGTGAATGACATCAGCAGGAGTGCCAAAGTAAGACATTTGAATTGTAGTGAGTGTGACTAGCCTAAAATGCATTGCTCCCTACACAAACATCGACACACACAAAACATCCATAACTGCCATGTTAGGGGATAGAATTCCTACCAGAGTTCTATATCATACCACAGCATGATGCTGTTATAGGATGCACCACAAAGATTACTGGAGTTCTCTTTCCCCTAAGGTGTATTTCACAGTGAATGACATCAGCAGGATTGCCAAAGTAAGGCATTTGAATTGTAGTGAGTGTGACTAGCCTAAAATGCATTGCTCCCTACACTAACATAGACACACACATAACTTCCACAACTGCAATGTGTGGGGATAAACCCCTACCAGAGTTCTATATCACACTACAGCATGATACTGCTATAGGACGCACTACGGAAATTGCTGGAGTTCTCCTTCCCCAAAGGTGCATTTCACAGTGAATGACATCAGCAGGATTGCCAAAGTAGAGTATTTGAATTGTAGTGAGTGTGACTAGCCTAAAATGCATTACTCTCTACACACACGCACGCACACACACACACACACACACACACACACACACACACACACATACACACACACACACACTTGTCATGTCTGGGATTAGAACTCCTACCTAACTAGTATATTACACTATAGCACTACATTGTTAAAAGACACTCCATGGAGATTACTGGGGTTCTCCTTCTCCAAAGGTGTATTTCACAGTGAATGACATCAGCAGGATTGCCAAAGTAGAACATTTGAATTGTAGTGTGTGTGACTTGCCTAAAATGCATTGCTCCCTACACAAACATAGACACACACAAAACATCCACAACTGCCATGTTGGGGATAGAATTCCTACCAGAGTTCTATATCATACTACAGCATGATGCTGTTACAGGATGCACCACAAAGATTACTGGAGTTCTCTTTCCCCAAAGGTGTATTTCACAGTGAATGACATCAGCAGGATTGCCAAAGTAGGGCATTTGAATTGTAATGAGTGTGACAAGCCTAAAGTGCATTGCTCCCTACACTAACATAGACACAAACATAACTTCCACAACTGCCATGTGTGGGGATAAACCCCTACCAGAGTTATATATCGCACTGCAGCATGATGCTGCTTTAGGACGCACTACAGAGATTGCTGGAGTTCTCCTTCCCCAAAGGTGTATTTCACAGTGAATGACATCAGCAGGATTGCCAAAGTAGAGCATTTGAATTACAGTGAGTGTGACTAGCCTAAAATGCATTACTCTCTACACCCACACACACACACACACACACACACACACACACACACACACACACACACACGCACACACACACACACACGCACACACACACAACATGACTGTGGCCACATCTGAGGATAGTCCTGGGGCCTGCCCTACTTACCTAACTAATAGTACACTCTTATACAGGACACAGTTACTGTATTACAGGGTTTGGGATCACAGTTGACTTGTGTGCAGTTTTCTGAATTGTATTGGTATGTGAGGTGTTGTTAGTCTATGTGTAGTGTGGGGATGCTGACTAGGTACACATACAGACAGACTGACTCACAGACACAGGTATTTATTTCTACCTTTCCCTGTCTGAGTCACTCTGTGCCTGTGCAGGCCTTGGTATCCCTGTGGGATGTGTTATACTCCCTGACCTCTTCCTGCTGTGGTTGTTCATAGTATTGTGTGTGCTGTGGTTGTGTGTCCTGCATGCATGTTTGTAGGCATGTGACACTCCCTTTGTGTGTCCAGTTGTCAACCTTGACTTCTCAATGTTTGTGGGTATGTCTATTATGTTTGTGTGTTGTGGGTTGCTATTGAGGAGCATTACTCTTCCTGTGTGTGTGTGTTTCCACTGGGGTCATCAGCCACTGCTACATGGGTATATATGTGTTTACAGATGTGGACATGCCATGTATCACTGTGTGGTAACTGGTACAGCTGCGTCAGATCACCTGTGTGATAACATCCCCTGCTGGTTGTACTTGTGTTGATAGCATACATTTGTGTGCCCTTATCATCGCATGATTACATGCCCGGATACCAGCCCTGCGATCCTGGATTTTGGACACCATATCACTTTTCTATACTTTGATGCATATGTGGGTGGCTTCTGATTGGTCCACACCCTGTATGTATTGAGCTGTCATTGTGTGGGGCAGCATATTGCTGTGGATTACCCTGGTTCTGTTGGCACACTATATTACAATTGGGGTACACCTCACTGTGGCATGTGCAGGTGGGTGGAATACTCACTTGTGGACACCACTACAGATTCTCATGATATGTCTGGTTGAGTATTTGGAGGTATTGCATACCAATCTTCTATGCCATATTATGTTGCATGGACCAACCATTATCTGCTGATCTTACCTTGATATTAGTGTCTGCGTTCCCAGCACAGCTCTGATATTCCCAAACACAGGTTCATGTCCAAGCTGTGGCATGTGTTGTCACACAGCTCATGTAGGTGTTGGCCCAGTACCCTGGGGTGTGCCTTTCTTGCCCACATCCTCACTGTGGGATGATCTTGTGAATGTACATCCTCATGACCCTCAGCAGTGGTATTGCCCTGTTTGGATGTGCCTGCATGTGTAGTGAGTTTGTTACTCACATGCATTATATATTCTATGGTGGGCATGCTGACCTGGCAGTGGGATACTGGTGGCCAACTGGTGATGTTACCTACACCCATATCACCATTACAGCCCATAACACATTGCCTACCAAACCAGGATCTACTGATCATCTCAACCTGCCATATGGGGTAGGAACTGGGTATTACTGTGCTACAATTGGGTGTGTTCCCCACCTATATTTGTACAAGCTTGAGTGCTGCCCTGCAGCTGTAGCCTGTGTATGCACATGTGTATGCCCCCTCTGTGCATACCTTACAGATGTTGGGAGGCCCGTTGGCCCTTACCATGTTGTAGTATGTTTGTTGAATCATGTTCATAGGGTCCATACTGTGTGGCCTTAGCTCTGCTTAGTGGGGTGTTTTGCTACTGTCCTCCTCATGCTGTGCATTACTCTGTGCAGGACTTGGACCCCATGATGGTTGTGTATTCCTGCTCTTGCACCAAGTTTGTGCTACTTTGCATGTACACTCACCATGTTGTGCATGTGATTTGTACCGTTCCTGCTACAGCTGTTACCACAGATGTATTTTGTGCCTGAGCCGACATAGTGCATGCTCTCACACTGAGCCTCCTGCATTTTGTGACTATTAGACCCGGAATTATGATTCTGTGTGCCATTGAACAGCATTCTCAAATGATGATGTGTGTGCAGTTTCCTATTTTAGGTTTTTTTTGTCATTGTGTGTGCCTGCCCATTTGATGTCATCTGCCCTACACTTAAACTGCCTAGATTATGTAAAAAATAAATATTTTAGCTTTACTATATTCCAATACATCCCAATTCACTAAGTGGCTGGGCATCTGCCCCTTCCTGACTGATCCAGGGCAGTTATTTGGAGGTTTATGTATACCAGATGTTTTGCAGAAATGCAGGCGTTACTGACCCTATTTAGCACTCTATAGCATGTGCAGATCACATGCAAATTTGCTTCATCATTTTGTAGCCTCAACCAATGGATTTCACCTGGGCATGGGGTGATCTGCCTATATATTGAGACACTAGGGCTGAGCTGGCATCTCCAAGAATTGCTGCTTTTCCTCACAGCTTGATAGGCAATATTGAGTGATGGGAAGTAGTGTTCTGCTGGCAGATATCCCTGCATTTAATGTTTTATGTTACCTTCTGGGGTAGTATTTGTTGGTTTGGGAGCCTCAGTTGCCACACGAGCAGAGCTTAACTGCCAGCTTTGTCCTCAGCCTGTTTATGTGATAGTATTATGTTCTTTAATTTAGCCCCTGTCATTTAGCCCTAGTTATGTACAAATTCCCCTCACCATTCACTGTAGGTGGTACATAAAAACCCTACCAGTAACAAAAGCAAAGGATTATTTGGCCTCATCTTGAACAGCAGGCTATTTGTTCTCCTCTCATTTTGTACTCATCTGAATGATTTCACCTTTAAAAGCTGCCCTAATAACTTCTGTACACATCCCCATTGTTCACATATTTTTTTGCTAGATTGTTTGCTGTTGAAAGTAGATGCCTGTTAAGTTGGTAATGAATGATGTTTTCATTTTATTCACCTGGGTAAATTGCTTTTTTCTGTGGATTACTGTTATCTGACTGTAATCCTTCAAAAACTCCACTTCCTTGCTCTAAAACATATTTTTATTTGCACTCCCATTGCCTGTGCTGGTAAATGCTGCTTGCTCCCTTTAACTGTTTTAAAAAGTTTTTTTTACTCCTTCTGCTTATGCAGAAATTTTATTATATTTAAGACAAAATTAAATTAGCTGGTCATACAGTTGGTTAAGTGATTTTTTCAGAGCTAATATCTTCTTACAACCAGCTTATTCCACACCTTCCATGATGAGCCATGCTAGACAATAGGACTGTGTGTTCTTTTGAAACAATATTAAGATATGTTGGCTAGCTTGTACTGTTGCAATATGACATTCCTATCATGTCAAATATGGGACCTGCAAAGTGATAACTACAAAGTTACAATTCTGTTTCAAAACATTCCCTGTTACAAACTAATTTGCCATACTTTAGCACTTAACTCACACTGAAACTTTAATATTTTAATAGATTTTTTATTTTATGTTTATTTTGTCCTTTAGACCTTTAAGATGACTCTGTTCTTGGTTTGACTAGGATGCTGCATTCTTTTGTTTGCCATATATCATCAAAATAACAAAGTAGTGCTCTTGCCCTGATCTTTGCTGTCTATCTGCTACTATATTGCTTCTTCGTCCAACAGCCATTTTTAATTGTTTGGAATGCCAAATGCTTAATATGTGCATTACTTTTTCCTAAAATATTTATTTTTTGTTTTATTTTTTTGCTAGCTGCTTCCAAGAAAAGAAATTGGTTTATAAATTCATAAAGGGAGCTGCTTGCAGTTCTAAAGGACTTGATATTTTTGATTTCACACTCTCATGTCATGGTGTGAAAATTATCACTTGTTTGCCTGATCCTTGGGTTCATTGTGTGCAGGGCAGAGCTTGTGCTTGATTGCTGGAGCTTCATCTCAACTGCCTTCTAAATGCCAATGGATTTTGTAGTTCTCATATCTATCTAAAGAGCTTGAATAATGCACATCATATTTCTGTTGGTGGCATGTGTTGTTTGCGCCCTTTTTCTATTTTGTATTTTGTTAATTTTGACAGGATAGTTTTCTTTACACAGGACCTTTATAGCTCATAATCATGTATTATTTTGCAATATAACAATGAGTATTAAATGCTTGTTAAAAATAATAAAAAAAATAAAATGTTCTGTTTACATGGTCTCTACAATAATATTTACACATAAATAGCAGCTGACAGTGTAAAAGTAAAACATATAAATACATGACAGATAGAATAATCATTAATAATTGTAAAAAAAATCATGTTGTTTTTATTATTAATAATGATGTGTATCAAAATGTGAAAATATCAGCTATGTAAATCCCATCTGTTCTTTAATTATATAGCTCTCAGCAAGTTTTTGTTTTATACTGTCAAATCTAAGAAATATCTAATAGACACATCATTTTATTCAGTAGGCAAAATAGCTTCTTTCTGTCATGTCTCAAGATTGTTACATAATTAAAAGAAAACTCCACATTAGAACTCTAAAACATGTTTTTATTGTATCTCCACCTTAGAACTCAATTCTTAATTGTATCTTTGCTTCCTGAACCATTGTACTTCCTCAAAATCACTCCAAGTGCTTATTTTACAATTTTAATGTATTTCCCATAAAATTACAGATTATGGGGTCTGCCTTGGTTAAGTGATCTTGTTTTCTTGCTTTCATTCCTTCTTCACAGAATACATTTCAAGTCCTCTTTATATGAATAATGCTAGACATCAGGAAGTAGTGTTCTTTTATCGTGCCATTAAGATACAATGGCAGGACTGTGAAGCACTGCTATCTAGCATACCTTCTGTAACAGAGCTGCTTCTATGTTTCCCTGACTGAGCCTCAGTTATGTGTCTGTCAGAGCTTGTTCTTTGTTATAAATAGTTGCTAGCTACTTCCAGCAAAAGAAAGTAGGTAAATAGCAATATTTTGTAAAGGGATTCTTTTGTAGTTCTAAAGAAGTTGACAGACCTTTCCCCACACTCTCATGTTGAGGTGTAAAAACTATCACTGCAGTAATTGATCCTTGCTATATCATCTAAATGTAAAAAGTAGTACTCAAAAGGATTCCAAGCAAGTCTATCTGCTACTTCCCAATGCCTTCAGTGGGAAGTTATTTTCTCTCTCTACTGAATGATGCAGAATTAAAATGTGCTTTACTAGTTCCTTAAATATTTCTGTCATGTTCACCGCCCTTTTTGCTAGCTACTTACAGTAAAAGAAAGTAGGTAAATAGCAAGCTTTTGTAAAGGGATTCTTTTGTAGTTCTAAAGGACTTGACAGACCTTTCCCCACACTCTCATGTTGAGGTGTGAAAATTATCACTGCAGTAATTGATCCTTGCTATATCATCTAAATGTAAAAAGTAGTACTCGAAAGGATTCCAGGTAAGTCTATCTGCTACTTCCCAATGCCTTCAGTGGGAATTTTTTTTTTCTCTCTACTGAATGATGCAGAATTAAAATGTGCTTTACTAGTTCCTTAAATATTTCTGTCATGTTCACCTCCCTTTTTTTCTATTTTGTATTTATTTATACGTTGGTAACCAGGAAAGTGAACTGGTCCCAGGACCTTTTTCAGCCGCAAATCTGACTACATTGGCTGCAATAACAATGAGTAATAAATGCACTTAGCAATACAAAGAAAAAAAATACTGACATAAAGACATTGACAAATATTCTATGTGCAACACATAACTAATGTGTGACAGTGTATAAGTAAAACATTAAACATCATTTACTAGAATGTATACATTAATAATGTTTAACTCTACTATGTGAACTTTATTATAAATAACAATTTGTATGCACCTGTACTGCACAACTCACAGCACTGTAAGATGTTACTGTTCTCTAAATGACTAGGACTCAGCAAGTGAATGTTTTATAGCTTCAAAAAAGAAAAGGGAGGGGGATAATTATATTTGCATCACTTTTGTTGTCCTAAAGTAGTATGAAAACATACTAAATCTACAAATTTTGGAATGGAACAACCATTTCATTTGAGCATAATAACAAGCATGGTGAAAAAGATTTGGCACATGTAGAAAGATGGACAAAGGATGTTTATTAGGATGATGACAATTAAATAATACACACATGCATGCACCTGCCCCATCTGTGTGTGTACATATTTGTGTGCATCTGTATATGTGTGTGTTATGCATTCATAAACCAAAAAAATACTCTAGTTGTTTCAGATACCAAAAAAAGACCTATAATTCTAAGATATAGCACAACAGCAAAGCATTAAAGTTTACAAAACGCTTTCTCAATGGAAAAATCTGTGTGCCAGTTCAAACATTAAATATCTACATCCAGCTTATCAGAAACATCTAATCTGTCACATGTTACATGGTCATATGATACAATGACTTTATATGATAATGACTTAATAAATATGTATGTAAAATATGTTTATATTATGACCTAGAAACGTGCACTACTATAAAATAAATTAGAACAACACAATTAAAAGTGTGCTTATAAAATACACGTATAAAAAAAGTCTTCCTCCTTGATGGAAAATAATGCCTTCCTCTTTGATGGAAAATAATGTCTTCCTCTTTGAAGAAAATAATGTCTTCCTTTTTGATAATAAATGTTATCATCAGCAATTGGGGGTTGCCATGGGCACCCCAGTTGCTAATAGCAATGTCACTTTGGTGTTAAGTAGATGGGAGGAACTTTTTAGGATAAAAGTTCACCCATAGTTAATTACTACAATAATAATTTAATCTTCTTTAAATGGTTTGTGGATGATATATTTCTCCTATGGAAGGGTGATTTTGAAAGCCTACTATCATTTGTAAAAGAGCAGAAGAAAATATCCAATTTTTAAAGTTTGATATTAATTATGCTTGGGATTCTATTAATTTTCTGGATATTACTATATATAAAGAAAATGGTACTTTCCATACTACTATTCATAGGAAGAATATCCAGACTACTAGGTATGTGCCTGCAAACAGCATGCATCCTAGATATATTTGTAAGAGTGTTGTAAGAGGTCAGTTTTTACCTGCTAGTAGACTTAACAGTACAGATGAAGGTTTATGTCTGAAATTAACATTATGGCCACAGATGTTTACTCTAGAGGGTATAGCCAGACCCTAATTAATGATAGTTTGTAAACTATAATGAATAAGGGGGGAAGTAAAGGGAAACCATACCTTCATGATAATAATAGTATAGAGCAACAAAGAGAAAATAGTAGTAGAACAAATTGGTCCCTAGGTTATGTCACCAGATATATAATAGAAAAACAAATCAGATAAGAAATCTTATATAGAGGAATTGTGTTATTTTGAAATATGACTGTCAAATTATATATAAGAAGGAAAAGAATTTAAACAACTATCCTGCTATAAAGATATTAATACTAGACATAGCAGAAAAATGAATACTAAGAAAACAACTGTGCTATGTCATAATAGTGTACAATGTAAGCATATACATTTACCATCTGATTTTGTATATCTTATTACTAAGCAGAAATGTATATTTAATTGTTTTGCAATATGTAATACTGAAAATGTTGTATATTTGGCTAACTGCATGAAATGTACTTCATTCTACATTGGTAAGATGAATCAGAAAGTTAAAGACAGAATAGCCTCACATTTCTCGGAGATTCATATGAAGGTGGATAGTAAAGCCTTGTTTAAACATATATCATCCACTAATAATGAACATTTTTTAAAGTTTAGAGTACAAGAGAAAAAAATTAATCTTGAAAAAAGAAGGAGAGACAATATCATTAAAACAGAATACAGGTGGATTAATTATTTTATAGTTGATACACTTCCAGGACTTAATACTATGAACAATATAAGATTAGTACTAAAATATAAACTCTTGAATATAAAAGTGTGTTATATTAGATATATGTTTTAGAGTTCATATTTTCTGGGCTGCTATATTATATTGTATAAAATGAGTGTGTTTTATAAGTGTTTTATACATGTGTTTTATAAGCACATTTTAATTGTGTTCTTCTAATTTATTTTATAGTAATGCACATGTTTCTAGGTCATAATATATACATGTTTTACATACATATTTAATTTATTAAGTCATTATCATATTTATTTTACTTTATTTTATTTTTATTTTACATTTGTTGACCGGGCTAGTCTAACTGGATATATGTCCATTTTCAGTAGAGGCCCGGGGAGAAAAGCTCCAGGAAATAACATACAATGTAAGAAAAAGCATTGAGACAGTCATATGCAGCAATAATGAAGACATCAAAAACAGTTTAAACAGCTATAATTATAACAGAGAGTTATATTATAAATTCTATGTAAAAATATAGAAGAATAAAATTTTTTTTTTTTTAACAAATCTTAGTAGGTCTTAGTTTGATAGTACACTTATATAATTTATATGAGAGAAAAGGCTATTAAGGTGTTTTAAGGAGTTTAGTATTTAGAGAAGGTAGAAGGTCAGAGACAAGAAATTGTTAGTCAGGGTTACAATA
>NC_056735.1:1311062200-1311132200 GCF_019279795.1 Protopterus annectens | reverse complement strand
AGTCCTCCTTATCAGGATACCAATATGTTTGATCTGACCCCTGCCCCCAAAAATGCATTTAGAATGTGTCACCTGTTCATAAAATAATGAGTTTGAGAATATGTATAATTAAGAACAGATATACTACAACCATCATTTGATTTTGTAGCTGAACTACAGATAAGTGGGTTTGTTAAGTACCACATACATATGGCAGACTTCTCAGCACCTGGAGAAAGATATGCAGGAAATATGGTGCAGCCATTAAAGTCATCCAGACAAAACATAATCCATCTTGTAACTATTTGAAATCCACTGGTATGCAGTGTAAATAATACTGAAAACCACAACACTGTCAAAGACTAGTCCATCTCTGTGGACTAGATGGTAGGACCCTGAATATGGCTCAGATGACCAGTGCTTGATTAGCAGTCATGTCACTGAAAGCACTGGAGGGGGGTGGGAGAGGTTTGGGATGTGCATGCCTTATTCCACTTGCCACAGTACAGAACCAGTGGAGACCAGGGGGATAGGACTTTTGCTGTTTTGCATCCAGAGACATGGAAAATATATCACAAGCCCACTGCTCTCCCCCCTACAGATATTAAAGGCATTATGGATTAAGAATTAAAACAAAAAGCACTGCTCTCTAGGAGGAAGATGGCTCCCACTCCTGGCTTCTCAGCTCTCACTTCACGGATGAATTGCCCGGATGTAGTGCTGGATGGTAAGCAAGGAGTCACACAAATGTAAAAAAAAGAAAAAAAAAAAAAAAAGAAAACATTGTCAGTGATTAAAATAAGAACACCACGTATGTGTTATATTCACAATGCAGACAGTAATGGCAGGCATATTGCTAACAGTCAGTCACACGTGACTCCACATTTGGTACATGTAGCGTATACAATTTTGGAGGCACAGCAGTGTCAAGTGCTTTAAGACTGAAAAGTGATAAATCTAGAGGAAGACACACTGACATAGCAGAAACAGGAACCTTTATAAAAAGTAGGAAGACCTGCTGCAAAAGATCTAACAGACAATATAGTACTAGGGAGAGAGACCACCCAAAGTTGGGTCCCAGAATCATTTGCTGCAATAAAGGGAAAATCGCCTCCACATTGCCAGATATGACTTCCCTGTGATAGGTTTCCTTGTGTCTTTCATAACGTTAATCACACCTCTAAGAAAAAACACTGAGATAGAATAAATGTAAGATCATCAATGGAGTAAGCCTGAAGCTCTGGAGTGTTGGATGTACTCCCATCTGAATGTTTAGTGAGAACCAATGTTGTCTCAGACAGAAAGGAGCCAGGAAAATCATGATGGGCTTTTCCATCCTCAACTTCTGCAGACGTCTTGGTAGTAGAGCCATTGGGGAACTTATATAGACAAATACTGTTCCGTAGGTAGCACAAGGCATCTGTTCATCATGCATTCCCGCATGGAAATGTTGGGTTCTGATAGAATGTACAACCTCCTGAGGTTTACTTTTGATAGCAAAGCTAACTCTGAAGCTTGCATGGCTATCAAAAGGTGTATGAGTTTGCCCCTCACCCTACGTCTTGCTAATTGCCACCAGTGCTATTATTATCAGTAATATATCTCTGATGTTCCTATGCTGTTTCCCCTGGTGCTGCCAACACCAGTTCTGCATGTTGAGGTCACAACTGCATGCCTTCTATCTGAACCATTGTGCATCGGTTATCAGTGTTTGATTTTGAAGTTGTGAGTGAAAGGACAACCTTACATCGGGTCTGATCTTGGAAGCCACCAAGATAAACGCTTGCTGTACGCATTGTGGGACTATAACTTCCTCATCTTGGGCTTGTAAATACTTCCTCTACCTGTTCTTTAGGCATTACTAAGTGTTGTACATCTGAAGCTTTGCCAGTGGCACCATTAAATGATGAATGTGATATTATATAAGGACCCACAGAACTCCCTTGCTGATTGGAGTGTCCTCTGTCAATGATGACAGAAAATATCTTCTAGGAACATTACTTCTTCTAGAGACAGAAAGGCCTTGTTCAGAGTTTTGTTTGATAAGGTACCCAGAAGAACCTGGGCTGTATTGGATATTAGACTAGGCACAAGTAAGTTCAGAGACAAGATGAAGTTCTGGAGACAGCTAAGAGTATGCCGAAGGTGCTCCTGCAGACCTTACTTAGTTTGTCTTGTAGGAGACAATCATCAAGGTATAAGTAAATGCAAATACTTTATGTCCTTAAAGCTCAAAGGGTAAGGAGTTGGCTGGATATAGTGATGCCCTGTCCTAAATATGAGTAATCTCCTCTAATTTTTGCAAGTTGGCATGTGTGGATAGACATCACTAAGGTCCAGAATAATGCTAAGTATTCCAGACATTAAAAGGGAGGGTAAGACTGCAAGATAAGCATTTTTAACTTAAAGACCTTTGGAAAGAGAATAAGCATTGTCACGTCTAAAATAGGTCTCCATAGCTGTGCTTTCCTAGTAAACAGAAACAGTCTAAAATAAAAGCCTTTTCCAAGTTCTTCAGGTGGTACATTTACTATTCCTCACTGCACCAGTAAGAAATCTTGGAGTGGCAAGCCAGCTCCCACAAATCCTCTAGAACTGGAGGCATTCCTATGAAAGGAAAAAGGGCCATGAATTTTATTTGGTATCCTAAAGTGGTAAGACCCATTTGTCAGAAATAATCTCCACACAGTTTTTTTTCTTAAGAGAATGTGAGAAGAGAACATCAGTGGTGATGGAGAAGCAAAGGAGAGGGGGAGAGGTTTGTAATTGTTGTTATGACTGATCTGATGGCACTAGAGTGTTTTTGCAAGTAGGTCTCCTTTATTTTCCTTGCTGCTTCTGTTTATTAATGACTCTCCTCTGGCTGGCATATTGACCATTAGTCTGACAGTGATAAAAGGGACAGTGATTGGAAAGATAATTTATTTTGTATCTTTGAAAGTGGGGACTGAAGGGCTGCATAACAACTCACCATTATTTTTAGATTCATAAGGTGTTACTAGGCTAATTGCTACTTAGGCCTTTATACGCATAGCTGTGAACCCACCCAGTTTGTCCCTGTCCATTAGAGACATGGGAGCCAGCCCAGGAGTGAGTTAGTGATTTCTCATGCAATGGTCAAGATTTCATTTGAATAAGGTCAGGGATGACCTCTGCTTCACTTGGATGGGGAGCCTATTCCATAACAAAATGATCCTTTGAGTCGCATATCTGTCCATCCAGCATGTTCTAGTTATGTGACATGTGAAGTTCAAATCATTAGATCTAGTGTTTCTAGTGCTGTTTGTTTTGCAGATGTGCAAAAATTCCATCAGGGCTGGATATAAGGATGCCTTATAAGCCAGTCATAGATCTTCTCTCAGCAGCGTATAGGATGCAGAGTACAGCAATAGAGCCTTTAGCTGATGTGGGTAGGTACCATATTTTCTTTATTGTTTGTAGTAGTTTTAGGGGTTTGGAGCTAAACTGATGCCCTTGTTTGCATCTAATGAAACCACCACTGGGTCTGCTAGTTAGATTCTTGTAAATACTGTAAAGTCTGTTTAATTCTATAAACTTAGAGTTTCTTTGAAATCAAACTCCAATGAAACAGCAATGAAAGTGTCTTCAAAAAACTTCAAATACTGGAAGTACTTTGATGTGTTTTGGTTTGTCGGGGTCCAACATGTCTAGCTGCCTCTTTTTGCTTGTGATACTGCATAAGGCTCCCATTTTAAGGTGCTTTGTCATAAGGGAAAGGGACTCACTAAAAGAAACATTTGCTGGTAGTAAGCCTTTTGAAGTCACCTCCTCAGCATCTGAAATGTATTCTATAGGATATAGCATCAAGAACGTACATTCAAGGTTATCGTATTCTTTGGAGGAAAACTTTAGTTATCATGGGAAGAAGTCATCTTTTTTTTTTTACTTTACTGGCAGCTCTAGAGGGGTAATTGGGTGGAAGCCTGGTTTAACTGCTGCCATTTTACAAAGAGCTCTTCTATTAACTTATAAAAATGCTGGAAAGCAAAGCCTTGTAGCAAAATGGAGAAAGAGACATCAGAATAGCCAAGGCCTGTAAGGCCAGAGATATGTCAGACTTGTGTGGCTCATGCATCTGCATTTCCTGGGGGAATTAGTGTTATGTGGATCCCAAGCTGACCATGGTAGTGTTTTAGAGGCTTGACTAAGATCTGTTGCTCAGTTCCAACGATGTGTGTCATGCACTATCAATGTTTGAAGATCCAGATCTTACTTACGTTTTAGAGACATTATTTCTATGTGAACATTAGGGTTAGCCACTTAGGAGAACACAGCCTTCTTGTCCATGGAAGAGACTTAAAAAGACATGCTGGTAGCTTCTGACATATCTACTTTTAGAGAGTTTAGACAAAGGATGGTATCTGAGACAGATGCAGAGATCTGGGACTGGGAATCCATCTCGCTTGATTCATTATTCTCAAGACTATTAAACATCAGAGGAATGGTCTTATTCAGCTTAATCTCATCCTCATAAAATTATTTATGCCTGTGGGATTTTCATGGTATTTCATAGGAAGTAAGATGCTCCCACATCAATGGCTGTCTGCTTCAACTCTGGGGCTTTTATGAGAGCCTCCAGCATATTCCGTGCCAGCCCAAGTGTAGTGATGATTCTCTACATTGATACAGGGTTTCCTCATGAAATCCACACAAATCTCATGATCTGCTTAAAGGACATTATCTCCTCAGCAAAAGAAACATTTAGAGAACAAATATTTGAAGAAGTTCTGACATCCACAATCACTAAGATTTTGAAGTCCTGCATGAACCATGCCCTAGGAACCAGTAGTTGACTTTCTCTGGGAATTGTTCACTTGCAGACATGACAGTAGACATAGTAATCAATAAAAAGATTTTCTCAAGCCAGTTCTGTTGGCAGTGATGGATAAAGTCCTAACAATGACTCAGGCATACTTACTCTAATTAGAGGCTCAGCCACATACAAGTGCTGGTAGGGGATAATAGGGCATGGTTTGTATGCCTCTCCTTGAGAGGATATTGAGGGGTGAACTGGAGGCAAGATCATTTTAATTTTGCTAGTGCTAACAGAAGTCAAGGCAATTGATTGTCAGGCTCATCATGTGGGTGGGGCCGCAGATTGGGGTTACATGACCATGGAAGTTTGAAGATCTTCTCATATTGTCTTCTTTTATGTTGAGATGCAAATGAAGTGGTGTAGGTACCAAATCCAATGATTTAAGGTTTAAATAGAAAGCCTTAAGTCCCCTCATAGACAGTGCCACCACTCCTGATGTCCTTGACTTTCACCCCTAGGAGCAAATGGGCTAAAGGATTCACCCCCAGGAATGGAACACTTTCTGCCTCTTGTACATTGCTTAATGTCCAAGAGAGGATTCAAATCTAAATTAGTAAACAAGCAAACAAGCAAGCAACCAAACAATCAAATAAAAAAAATTCTCTAATTCAGTTGGTCAATGGGATAAATTGTCAAAACTGATATGGTCAAGACCACATGGTTGACAATTTAATTCATTCATCAACTTGAACAACCCAAATAACACCTGCAAACAAAGCAAAACAATGCACCCCCATACCCCTCTGAGAGCAGATTCTTCTTCTTCTTTTGCCTTTTTCCCAGTTAGGGGTTGCCACAGTGGATCACCTGTCTGCTCATGATTGGCAGTGGAGTTTTACGGTGTCGAGTTGCCAGTCTGGTGCCCAACCTTCCACAGAAGGCCCATACACGCACTCATGCCTAGGGCCAATTTAGGGCATCCAATCCACCTACAGCATGTCTTTGGGATATGGGAGGAAACTGGAGCACCTGGAGGAAACCCACGCGACCACATGGAGGACATGCAGACTCCACACAGAAGGCAACCCAGCCAAGGATCGAACCGGAGATCATCTTGCTGTGATGTGACAATGCTAACCACTGCATCACCATGGCCACCCCCCCCAGAGATCAGATTACAGGGGGTAAAAGGCCACATTCCCTGATTCTCACTGTACCACAACTCAGTCAAAATGGTTGATGAACTAAATTGTTGATCATGTGGTCTCAACCATGTCGGTTTCACCAATTTAGCCCATCAGCCAACTGAAATAGACCCAAATAAATAAACTTCTCTATCAGGAAACTTATCTTTCAAAGATTTCTTGCAAATTGGAGATCTGGGGCATAAATCCAGTCCATGTATCTGTGAACATTCTCACTGCAACTTAGCTTATGCCTTCAAGCAAAAAGGACTGATAATGGTGCAGGTTGACTGGGTTCTTTTATCTATGATGCTGCCTTATGTCCTATCTCTGGGGAGCAGCCGGCATATACAAGATTCCGGCCAGTCAGGTGGGTATCACATGTGGCTAGTTCCCATGTGCTGTGAGTACAACTGTATCAGATAAACATACAAATAATGGATGACACACCAGATACACTGCAAATTCAGCATTTGTTAGGAAATGTGGTGCTTTGAATCTATGTTTACCTATGTCCACATTAACCTTTGTCTCACAAATCATAAGTGAAGTCCATTTGCTAGGGAGTAGAAACATCTGAGTGTGCAACATATAAGCTGCAATTAGGGTGGAGTTAAGGGGGAAGGTGCCACAGGTGCAAGTTTTTGAAGGCATGATTGTCAGGTTCCAGTGGAGTGGGAGCAAAATACCAGCATTGCTTTATGAAGCCACAAGAATATTGGGGCTTCATAAATAAATAAATACTGATAACTGCATTTTGCAGTCACAGCTGAAGTGGTGAAGCACTCACTGTTTCAGAGAGTGTGTGTGTATGTGTGTGTATAACTCTAGCAAGCTGCTTGTAGCAGCAGTAGCAAACAGCTTGTTACACTTAAAGTTTCTTTGATGCGACACACCGATGCACCACTCACCAAGCCTTGCAAATACAGGATCACAGTCAATTACCTATCACGCACTATGATTTGCCACATTACACAACAACTCAAGTACCTGTACCACAAGTATACATATTTCACAGTCATTGTACATGTAGGTGTAAAAGATTTGAGAGGTACCTTCCTGGGTTATATGAAGAGAGACATGATGGAGCTCTTAGAATATGTGTCTGTGGCAGGTGTGAACCTAGCCTTGAGCAATATTCTACCATCAAAAGGAATGATGCCACAAGAGTCACATGATAATTGACTTCAAGAATTGCCTTTGATTCTTGTGTCATTCTAAGGGGATAAGCTATATACCAGTCTGTGAATAAATGGTAGCTAGTCCAAACTGTTTTGACAAGGATGGCTTGCACCTCTCATTTAAAAGCTTCTGTGCATTGGCTAAAATCTTGCCCACCACCTTTGTGTCTATTTTAGGCAAAGTCAACCTTCTAAAGCTTCCAATACAACCAAACAGAATCAGCACAATATTACAGTATTGCTGCTCAGTGCTAGGATCCTAACTGAAAAACTTCACAGCCAACAAGCACTATTTAGCCAGTTAAAGGTAGCTATGTGCAAAGTCACACAGGCCTGGTTCAAGACCAGTGAAAGCACTCCATCAGAGGAGGGCTTCCATGCCTATAACTCACATAGGCCCACTGCATTAAAAGAAGGCAATAAAGGTGGAGGTGTTTATATTCTTAATACAAATTTCAGTTCCAGCCACATTAGATATGATAATGCCTAGGGACTCTCCATATGCAACTTAGTATAAACAAAACTCTTTTATCACATCATACCTAACTACAAGACCCCCTACTTGACCCATGCCTCCTGTCTAACCAGTATGGAGTCCCTATGTATTAAGCCAAACACCATTCTCCTAGGAAACTTCAACTATCCCACCATCAAATGGGAGACATACATCATCAAGCATATGCCAAGAAATCTCTGGACTTCATAAATACAAACTGCCTTGGCCAGTTAGTGCACACTCCAACCTGGGAGACAAAAACCTGGACTTGGTCCTAATTATTTGGGACAACTCTCCTTCCCACCTATTAGTAAACCCCTCCCTGATTAAATCTGATTCCAAGTCAGTCACATTCACCTTAAGACTGAAGACAGAAGCATCCTTCAATACCTGAGTATTCACAGACTATGCAGAGGCTAATCTACTGAAACTGAGTGATGATCTAATTAAATCCTTGCTTCTGCCACTTTGGCCATTCCACTGTTTATGTGGAAGCGTTTGCTGCCAAATTGTGTGCACATGTAAATAGTTACTTAGATGCATCAGTCCCCCACAGAAATAAATGCAACAATAAATTCAAAAATAAGGCCCTATAGTAGAACCCTAATATAAAAAAGGCTCTATAATAAAATAGAAAAAAAAATGTTCACAAAAATCTAACTTTCACGATGCCAAAAGTTGTTAAATTAAAGGAGGAACTCCAAATTATAATCAAATTGACCAAAGACAGATATGAGATAAAGGTAACCATCTAGATGAAAGATAATCACACAGTCTTCTTTAACTAGGTAAGAAATCTCAGAAAAATTACCCAGCATTGTGCAAATCTAATAGTAAATCGCATCATATACTCAGAGCCAGAGCACATAGTCATTACACTGACAGAAAAATTCAGCTCCAACATCATCAACTCCCCCTCCACTCAAATATTCTCAGATCAAAAACTCACATCTACCGCCAAAATCTCTCAAAAACAAGTTCTGAAGGCACTGTCTAAGGCCAAAAATACTATGTTTATGGGGCCAGATAACATAACAGGCTGTCTGCTGGTTAGCCTGAAACATGAACTATCAAGACCACTACAGAGGATTTTCAACATTAACCTCAAAACAGGCTTTGTGCTGAATGAGTGGAGGACATCAACAATTCCCTTGCACAAATGTGGGTCTACAGCAGACTTGGGTAATTACAGACTCATAAACCTGACCAGCCTCATCTGTAAGGCTATGGAAAGGATCTCTATGGAACTATTAAATAGGGATATAAGTGGACTACAGAATTTTGACTCATCCCAATTTGGATTCATCATGTGTAGGTCCTTCCTACTTAAACTGATTGACTTCTTTAAAAGTCACTGAGGCAATGGACAAGAACAAATCAGTGCATGCTGACTATCTGGACCTTGCAAAGACATTCAGCACCTTTCCATGCTCAAGCTTCATAAATAAACACTCACAGCTAAATACTAACCTCTATGTAACTCAATGTATAGCAAACTGGCTCACAAATAGAGCAGAGGAAGTAAGGGTTGGTGGCACTACCTCCTCTGAAAGACCAAACACTAGTGGAATGTCTCAGATTTCAGTCCTTGGGCCACATCTCTTTGACATTTACTTCTTGGAGGTCAAAGCTTAACTACTCAGCACGTATTAGGCTGATCATTGAGTATAATGCCCCTTTCAGTATCTACGTGTCCAAACACTTGTCATAACTGCAATGACTACAATGCTTTCTGGGTAAAAAAAGAAAAAAAGAAATGATCAAGGGCCTAAATTATAAAAAATATGCAGTCTGTCTCAAAGCCTTGCCTCTCTTCGCAGTATCATACTGGCTACTGAGAGGTGACCTCTACCTCATGAATAGAGCCCCAATAGACCTACCTCTGTCAGAACTATTACACATTCAGAAGTCCAGTAGTATCAGAAACACATGTTTAAAGGATTTCAATCTCTTTGACAAGATTAATAGAACATTTAGAAGGGAAAGTATATATCAAAGAGAATCCCACTTCTGTGTAACTGGCATACCCACTACATAAATCAGAGTACTTGTCTTACTCTACTCAAATGAAACGTGAATAAATGGATGGGTAACCACAAAATCACCACTTGTTTAGTACCAATAACCCTCATGGATATGGGAAACATGTAAGTACCCAAAGTATATTTGCATGGCCCATCTTTGGAGATTCATACTGCAAAATATAAGGGCTAATAATTGACATGTGCTTGCAGACCTAGACTTCTTAAGATCCTCATCAATTACTAGCCTAGTAAGTACATATGAACCTATGAAACTATGAACATGAGTACTGAAGTACTTTTTTTATTTATTTTTGGTACTCAAGTGTTTTGGTTCAAATCTTTGAGAAGACCTTTGTTTTTATTTGCCCCTCAACTTTAAATTGAGGGGGCATCACTCTGGATAGATACAGGAATATAACATTAATCATAAATATGAAGCTTAAAACCATGTCTTATTGAGAGCAAAATCCTTCTATCATCAGAAATGCAGCAGGTTTAAAGATAAGCTCAACATACCCTGCCCCAAAGCATGAGCTTTCTATCTTAACCAGTGATGGGAGCAAGCAATCCCTCTTTAAGGAGATAAAGTGTTTATCCTCTAATTGTGAAAACAGGTGACACTGCAACCAAGAATATATTGCAGAAATCCTTCATGTTGCTGATACAGAATTTCCAGCAGGCAACATACGTAAAGAGCAATAATTCAAACACAAGGAAAGGGGCTTGTGTCTCACATGCAACACAAGACAAAACAGAGCTCAAAGGGAAGAACTGATATAGTGATATGTCAGTATAAGAGGGATTTGGGTAACAACTTCATTTTTATACCATCAAAGAGCAACAGTAAAAGGGGCATTAATCAACAGATTTAAACAAACCAGGTATGCTCACACACTAGCACTTATACTTTGCCTGTGGAAGGATAATGGGCAATGAAGCAACATTTTGCCAAATGGGGCAGAACTGGGCATTAACAGAGTAAGAAGTTATAGTAATACACAAAACTATCAAGCAACATTCATGATCATACTAAATGTGTGTGTGTGTGTGTGTGTGTGTGTGTGTGTGTGTGTGTGTGTGTGTGTGTGTGTGTGTGTGTGTGTGTGTGTGTGTGTGTGTGTGTATTCAGTAAGGAATGTAAGAAAATATCACATGCTAATTGCAGGTAGAGAGGAGCATATGTAACCCCCATTACATCAAGTTCAAGCCTAAGTGATTTGGCCGCTGTTTCTATCATGACCACTTTCTGAATTGATTACTTAGTCTTGCACATGTCTTTTGGAGATGGATCATGCATTAGAAAGCTCTAGTCATTTATCAGGTCTACCTCTTCATGTGGCTACTGGAGCAATTAGACGAAGGAACCATGTAAGGAAAAGTTGAGTTGAATACTCGCTAGAGTTTTGTAGAAAAAGCTCATTTACTTAGATTACTTCCTTCCTGGACTATCCAAATGAGTGTTTCACATAGCATTGTCCCTTTTAAGTGCCAAATAGTGGTAATGACTCATAATCAAATCTGTTATGATTATGGATTTTATGTATTCGGCCATCTTTACCGATATTTCTATTACCGTCAATAATTGGCACACATAATAGCTTTCAAACAGATTGGTTGGACCATTGTGTATAAGAACTTTTTAATTTCAGTATTATTTAGTTCTTTTTTATATTCGCACCTGTGTACAGCCGGTTTTGCGCAGGTCAGTTATGCAATATAATTGCTGCAAAATAATGGTTGGGGCTGTTTGTTTTTTAGCCTCTCCAGCATGTTTATCCTAGTTGTGCCGTACCTTAAAAGTTCAAGTTTGTTCTGACAAAGGCATTTATCTATTGTGACGTGCATATTTGTTATTCATAACCCAAGTAACATGTATTCGTGATTCAAGTTACTTATTGAAGCTAACACATCTCAGTTTATACATCGTATTAGGGGTGATTTCGGTTTGGCATCAAAACCTGTAAGCTTCACTTAGTTTGAGTATTGTATTGGCATTTGGTAGTCACACACACTTTTTATATGGTGTAGTGCAATATGAGATTTTTAAACAGTAAGTTGAAACGTATTTATTCAACTGACACACAGTCGGTTTTGTATATATTTATTGCACTATCTACTAGTATTCATTAACGATGACTTATTTGTTTTTATTCTATATCTTGAAGTCATGCCCTTTTAAGGTTGTCATGGAGCTTTTTTCTCATTTAGCAATGCACTTTAACATGATAGGTCTATTGTTTTTAATTGTATAGTATAAAATATTTCTTGCAATCTCGTGGTTTGTCTGATGAAGGTGGGTTACACTAACTTGCCGAAAGCGCTTACTATTACCTGGATTTTAATATCATTTGTATCGGTTTTTGGAATATTAAAGCTGTGTTTACCAGCTCTCCTATTGTGTGCAGTCTGCTTTTTCAGCAGTTTCGAGCATTGTCCCTTTCTATAGTCAGCCTTTTTGGTCAGGTGGGTGGGCCTTGACTTGGGGCCTGCTATATGTCTTTGAAGTTATCTTGCATTTACTTCTTCAAACGTCTGTAACATGAACTGTTGGCAGTTACTAGAAAACGAGTGCTGTAGCGTAGCATGACTCGACATGAATGCTCATATCCTTCAGTCTACAAAGAGGGATAAGCAATGCCTTCTGTTTCATAAATTAAGATATATTATTGTCTAAAGTGAGGCACACCAGATGCTTGACTATATAAAAGGCAAAACCAAGTTTGCTGGCATGTTTCAAGGTAGCTTTCTTGATCATAAATTCAATCACTCCAAAAATAAAGTGGCATGATGTTAGATGTTTTATATTTTGGAGCAGTCTCAGTTGCAGTTCCCACTGAATGAAGACAATTGATTTGTCAACTAACTTCCTTGCCTTCCCATGGTGCAAAGGTTATTATTCTTTCTGTGATTCTCAGGATCATCACATTTATATTTCCAGGCATGTAGCACAAGGCAGGAGTCTGCATTGATCCTCTCTAGCCCCTCCCCCAGGGTAATATTTACAAGAAATCACTGATGTATGTGGCACATACAGTGTTTATTTATTTTATTAATTTACTGGCATGTGATTACCGGGAAAGTCTGACTGGGTAGGAACCCATTTTCAGTGGATGCCAGGGGAGAAAAGCTCCATTTTCAGTAGATGCCTGGGGAGAAAAGCTCCAAAGTATTGCAAAACATTTTAAGAAAAATAATTTACAGTCTTTAAAATTAATACAAAAAATGAATACAGTTTAAATAATTGTATCAAATTAGACAGAATATGAAACCATTGGTTAAGAATAGATAGAAGTTATATGACAATGATTTAATAGAGAAATTTTATCCAGTTTATAGAGAAATTAAAGGTAAGTTAGTATGATACAAAAGGAATTGCAATACAAAGTGAGATAAGGCTAGATAGGAGTAAGGATATAAGTGAAAAAGGGAGAGAAAGGAGATATAAGGTATGAAGAGATATTTGTTCGCATTTAGGGGTATAGTTTATCTTGGTATTGAGCAAGAACAGAGCCAGGTTTTGGCTAGGAAGTCTTTCAGAATGGTTTTGAAGGGTGGGAGGGAGAGTACTGACTTGGTGGATAGAGAAATGGAGTTCCAGGCCTTAGCAACATGGTGTGAGTACAGACAATGTCCAGCAGATTTGATAAGTTTGTGGATAGACAGGAGTTTTGGTCATTGGATCATAATGATCAACTAAGAACATAGTTGTGGAGAATAGTATTTACTGCTGGACAAGCAGATGCATTCTGGATAATTTTTTAGGTGGTAAGAAGCTGTGTATATTTTAGTTGATGGTGTAGCTCTACTTATTTTAGGATTTTTAGTGCTGTACAGTGGTGGGTTCTAAAAGGAGTATTGCTGCAAATTTACCAAATTTGTTACAGCATTGTTCAAGTATTGACTTTTGTGATGAAATATTTGATTTTTGTGACATTTTTGAACTATTTATATACACATCTGCTAATATAGTTATTCCAGGTCTATATCACATTACTGGAACGATGAAAAGAGCGAATGCTCTTTCATCGATCTGATAATGTCGAAAGGAGAAAAAAACGAAGTCACGGAACATCGATTTTTTTCCCAGGGAAAAAAATCAGTGGGCCTTCTTCAGGACTTTGTCATTTCCTCTGCTATGGTGCGATCTCAGAGTTGGTATATTTAAGTGGGGGGGGGGGGGGGAGGGCACAGTTCTTCATTTTGTGTTTAAAAGTTTTTTGTTTTTTTTTGCGGAGCAGCATATTTTTCCCTGGGAAAAAAATCTCTGTTCCGAGTGTTCGCTTTTTTGTTATTTTGATATTATCGGTTCGATGAAAGAGCGTTCGCTCTTTTCATTGTACGATAATATGATATAGACGCGTTATTCCTGCCATGGGCAAAATCCTTCGACTGTTTAGAATGTCTGAAGTTCTAACAACTGACAATGGGCATCCACTTAATAGCCAGCAATTTGCAGACTTTGTCAAGTATTTGAATTTCCTATCATTTAAAGGTGCTATGTGCCAGTTTCAGGCCATGGGAATTACTGACAAAATTATTCAAACTTTTTTGCCATAAATTTTAGCTAATAGACTATAGGTTTTAAGCCATCAGCTTTCAAAAAAGCAATCCAGTTCTTCTTTTTTTTTTTAATACTGAAGTATGTTATGCAATTAATGTGAACAGCCTACTTGTTACAAAAGATGAAAATATGTGAAAAGTAAGAGAGTACTGGTCTAAAATCTGCTATAAGTAATGACAGATTACTAAGGTTTGAATTGGTTCAGCACTTTAAAAAAATATATTAGTAATCCAGTATATAACTGTGTGTCCAACAGGGTAAATAGAATTATACTGCATTTAATAGGCTGTATCAGTTACTGACATGCTTTTAAACTGTTCAGTTGCCTAGAATGTATAAAGATATTGACACTCCATTGCATTGAAAAGTGTATAAACTGTTTCACTATGATGTCATAAAATATAAACATGACAACATCAATGCTGTTATGTAAGCTGTTGTTGTTGTTGTGTCTTTCGGCTTTTCTCTGTTAGGGGTCGCCACAGCGGAACTCCGGTCAGCTAATGATTGGCAGTAGATTTTTACGTGCCGAGTTGCCAGCTCTGGCGCACAACCTTCAACGAAGGTACGCCCATTTACGCATGTCTCCACACAGAAGACGCTCTAGCTGAGAATCGAATAGGACAACATCTTACTGTGAGGCAACAATGCTACCGCAGCACCACCACCGCAGTACACACACACACACACACACACACACACACACACACACACACACACACACACACACACACACACACACACACACACACACACACAAACACACAGATTTATATTTATATAACTTTGTCAACTACTTTGTCAACAACTTATCACCCAAAAGATCCTTTACCATCCTAATAATACCCTTATCCTCACTAATCTGATTACACCCTACAAAAATCTTGCAACACTACGCTCAGCTAATAAGCTTCTAGTTTCCACTATTAAATCAAATAACAAAGCTGGGGACTCACTTTTCACCAACACAGTAGGTAAAATCTGGAACCAGCTTCCTACTGAACTTTCCAACTTTGCTTCCACTCTTCTTTTCAAAAAACAGAAGAGTGGAAGCAAGGGTGGAAAGTTCAGTAAGAAGCTGGTTCCAGATTTTACCTACTGTGTTAGCGAAAAGTGAGTCCCCAGCTTTGTTATTTGATTTAATAGTGGAAACTAGAAGCTTATTAACTGAGAGTAGTGTTGCAAGATTAATATTAAAGTAAAAGGGACTGTGTCAGGGGCATAAAGAACTGAACACATAAAAATATGGAAAGGTGTTTGAATATAGAAAATTCAAGCTTAAAACATTTGTAAGTCACTGCAACATTTCTGTGCACACAGAAGTAAGTGCAGTTTAGCCATTAGAAATAGCATATATTACTTTTTTTGAGAACCCATTAAGGAAATATGTAAAAGCTGCAGCAACTACTGTTAGGGGACTTAATTCTGTGTTTTAATCTACAAAAATGTAGCCCATATATGCACCTCACCATCACTAAGCAAATTATTAAATTGCTCAGTCAGCACTTTGTGGACTAAATACCAAAATAAGTTGTTTGGCTTTTGCTAAGAACCCCAGACACCAGCCCATGTAGTCATGAAGCAACATATATTCACACATATTTTACTTTGAAGACTGTCAGTTATGTACCTGTAAAAACATAGGGCCGGATTTACGAAGGTTTGCACGGAGTGTAAGAACAGTGTAAGACGGCAGACAGGCAATATGTCTGCCGAGCGATACAGCAATAGCCGGCAGGGGCGTGCATGAGAGCTTCTAAAGCTACTCTTGCACGGACAGTGTTATGGTATGCAAATTACCTCATTTGCTGCTAAAAGCTATGCAAATGAGGTAAATTTGCGATCCAGGAATCACTAACCTGTCCGTGTAAAAGTAGTGTTATTTGCAGAAATGTACTCCGTTGGTAACGGAGCACCATTCTGCAAATAGCTAAATGGAGCTATGACAGCTCCAAATAAAGGATGCATCTAGTTGAGTAAGCATGCCAATGGCCAAATATAAGGCCATTGGCATTTGCAAATGTTGTAAATCCGTAAAATCCAATGTTATTTTTTTTCCCCGATTGCCGATGTTTAAGCATAGTGCAGCGTCGCGCAAACATGCTGCGCTTTAAATAAAATGAAAAAAGGGAAAAATAGCCACAAATGTGCATTTACACTAAAAAGCTTGTTCTGCCATGCAGGTGAATGGCAGGCTGCAAACAACATGGCCACTGAGTAGTGGTTGCTAAGGGGGGGAAGCTCAGTGTGAGAGATGTAACCAAGCATTAGTAGGCAATCCTATGCAAATGAGGATAAGGATAGTGAATCCCAATTTACCCCGGCATGTGAGCCATGTCCCTAGAGTGTAAGTGTAGGAGTAGGGTAGTAGTCGAGTAGAAGATAGGTGACATCATGAGGGGGTATGTCTGAAAGACTGTAAGGTGACTGGAGCACAGCGGCTTGTGTTTGCCTTGAGTTGCTCAGGATTGCAACAGGCATGTTCACAGTGGTAGTAGCTGAAAACAAGAAGCCAAAGGCATACGCCATGGATATAGCTGAAATTTCTTGCCAATGTGCTTACACCGTGTGCACGCGTGTGCGCTTGTGTGCGCTTGTGTGCTTGCATGTGCATTGCGCTTGTTTGCGCGCTGCTGCCCCTTGTGGAAACAGAAAGGGAAAAAGGAAGGAAAAGAAGTAGTAGGAAGTTAACCAAGGAGAACTAGCAGAGCTGCCAGGTGAAATGTATCACAATCAGCCAATTACACAGGCAGTCGACTAGCCCAGCCCAGCCCAACAATTTAAACTCTGCAAACAGCAGTCTAACCTGTTTTATCACAGGAACTCTGCAACACTGCAGTAAAGAAAGAGTGAAAACTCAAAAAGCTTAAGGCTGACAAAATGTTAGGGGCTGCCATTGCTATTATAAACCAACATGTGCAAGGTGCTGAGGGTGGTGATGTTGTGAATGCTGCTGAGCAGCCCACAGTGAGGAGATGGAGAAGAGTGTACAGACCCAGCGTAACCTACCAAGGGCTACATGAGCTGGAGATAGTGGAGCGCTATAGAATGGACAGAGACCTCCTGCAGCAAATTGTTGAGCTGTGCCGGTCATGCCTCACACACAGAACCAAAAGAGGGGAATCCATCCCAGTGGATACCAAGGTATGTGTTGGCCTACGAATACTAGCTACCGGTACCTTCCAGAGACCAACTGGTGATATGATGGGGGTTTCACAGGCATCAGCATCCAGTGTACTGCACCAGTTCCTGGATGCCATGTCAGCACATGTTGGTGAGCATGTATATTTCCCCAATTCCAGTGAGGCATTGGCCAGCAATATGCGTCTCTTCCACCAAATAGCGGAATACCTTGAGGCGGTGGGTGCAATAGACTGCACGCACATACACATCAAAGCACCACCCGGTGAGTGGGGTAGGGTCTACATCAACCGCAAAGGCTTCTCCTCCATCAACTGCCAGGTCGTGTGCGATGCCCAGGGCATAATAATGAATGTGTGTGCTGGCTGCCCTGGAAGCTATCACAATTCCCACATCTGGCATCTGACGTAGCTGTACCAGAGATTTGCCTATGGGGACATCCCTGATGGTCAACTAGTGGGGGATGCTGGATATGCACTGGAGCCGTGGCTAATGACACCCATCAGAAATGCACACACCCCCAAACAAGAACTCCATAATGAGGCACACGCACAAACAAGAAACATTATTGAGCGTATGTTTGAGATGCTCAAGTCACAGTTCCACTGCCTGGATACATCTGGTGGAGCCTTGCAGTACTCACCAACTTCATGTATCCAAATTGTCATGGTATGTGCCATGCTACACAATATGATCCTGCAAAAAAGCTGCAGCAGGAACAGCATGGGGCAGGGCCAAATAGCCCCCCACCATTGCCAAGGCCTGCACAGGCACAGCGTGACTCAGAGGAGGAACAACCTGAGCCTGCCCCAGTAGGCAGAAGGAGGCGTGGCCTTGGAAAAGAGGCAACGCATAGCACATACACTGACTCAGTAGGAACCCTGGAAATGACACCTCTCTCTGACTCACACATACAATAAAAGGGATGCCTAACTTGACACTACCTGTTTTCAAACATGTATAGGGAGTGTACTATGTGCATCCGACATAGGCAGCCCTGCAGCACCACCTGAGGCATCATTGCCCTATATTAAGCAATATAAAGCAGTGTTAAGCACATTTTACCACTATTTAGCATATTTAAGCACAATTGCGGGGAGCTGCACGCCGCGCAAACTAGCGCAACATCGGGCAACGTTGGGCAATGTTGGGCAATGTTGGGCAAAGTCAGGCAAAGTCGGCTAAACATGCTCACACCTGCTTTACTGTTCCTTAACCAGTCAGGTCTGCCCAGCAGAAAAATAAAAAGCAGTGACAGGGCTCGAACTCAGGATACTGTGCAGTATAGTCACAGTACTGAACCACTAAGCCATGACAGCATTTCACTGGTACAGACACAGCAGGACAATTGTAGACTAACGCAAACACAAACAAATGCTGTATCATGCCCTCTGAACTTCCCCCCAGGGCTATGCAGACAGATAACAGCAGGCCAGGCAGTGTGATGTGGGTTGGGTAGACTATGAAGTCACAAACTAATACAAGTGAAATTGGAAGCTAGGTTCTGTAGTACAGTAGTATGCCTCAAGTCAGTGCAATAGGCAACAGTACAGACTGAAATGGAGTACCTGACATAGCAGTGCAGGCCTAGCAAATGTGTATAAGTGTCAGGTGAATCCCTCATCCTATGTACACCCACATTAACAATCAGGTGTGCCCCCTGGGTAGAAATGTACAAATAATAGCTGTCCCCCCTGTATGTAGAAATGTTGATAAGTCCATGCAAAACAACTCATGGAAGCCCTGCAGGCACAGCGTGCTTCCTGTCGATGTATAACACAAAGGTGAGCCCTGAAATAAAAACCCACTTGATTTTTCACACACATATAGTATATATGTCCATACTGGGCATGCTCACACACTTAAATAAACAAAGCAAATGTCAGTTAACATATTGAAAGGTCATACTGGGCATGCTCACACACTTAGGCCATGTCTGAGTACAGCAGTGGGCCACACATATCTGCAGTTGCATTTCTTACCCCAGAAACTTGTCACTATTCACCAATCCTGCCTTGCACACACAATTATATGAAAACAGACCCATATAATAAATTGGACTCCTGTCATAATCAAACTATGTACTACAAGTACTGAACTTGTTCAGAGAAAGTGAAAATTCAAAGAAGATCAATAAATCTCCGATGAGTATCATCAATAAACAATGAGCACTCCTAACATTATCCAATCCATGTTCTGGCAAACATATTGTCAAAGAGTCCATAGAGAACCATGAAGCTTTCTTTCTCAATGTCATATATATCAATGTAAACACATATATGTTCTGAGTCAGTGCAAACTGTAAATGAATACATGTAAATGACTGACACTGCCAACATCTTGTCAGACAGGTTCATACATATTTACCCCCTTCTCACTGACAAAAGGGCCCATTATCATACCTGAAGATTGTGAAAACCCAGAAATCACATATACAATGGTTAAACAGCACTTCTGAAACCTAAAAACACGGCATCTATGGGATGACATGGTTTCTTTAGCTGTGTCATATGTGAACTCAAAACAAACAGATCCTGCACCTGAACAGTCTGTTGAGACTCACCCTCTGTACAGGATATGAAACTGTTGAATGCGTTACAGCAACATTTGACACTCTCCACAAGTGTTGGTGCACAACAGACCATAGAGACTATTGTCTTATAAGCCTATTAAGCCTGATCTGCAAGGCCATGGAGTCCATCATGATGGAACTCATAAACAGAGCTATTGTGAGCCTACAAACACCCAACCCTATCAATTTTGGTTTGGTCAGGGGCAGATCATGGTTCCCAAACCTGCTAGACTGTTTTCAAGGCAGTCACCCAGGACATACATCAATGAAATGAGCTACACACGTCCCACATAGACCTTGGAAAGCCCTCTTCCAACATCCCAGACACATGTCGTATCCACAAAATCAACAACCAGTGCATAAATATGTATGTCATCTGATGGAGTGCCAACTGGGGCACAGATTGATCCCACAAGGTAAGAACTGTGGTCTCCTGTTCAAGCTGGTAACAACTGCTGTCCCCCATGGCTCAGTCCTGGGACCCCTCCTGTCTGGTGTATACTTTTCAGAAATACAGTCAAACACACGAGGGCTATGTTTAGCAAAGTTTGTGGATGACTGCAAAAAAGTTGTCATAATTGATGTTTGGGACAACAGAGACATCCTTAAAAAGGGTCTCAGTCAGACATATGTGGTGTAAACATCATGGCCCTGAGCTGCAGTCATACAAATACTACATAGGTGCCAACACCCTAAATATGTAGGTGATAACAAGGGATCTAAGGATACATGTGGATAGTCATCTCCACGTGCAGAAACATATTCACAAAGTAGTTAGAAAATTATGCTATGTATTCCCACAAACTGCCAAAGTCTTTGCATGTAGGTCAAAGGAGGTTCCCCCTACTCATCAGTCATCAGACCCGTCAGGAGTACCACAACACACTTGCGATGAATCTGACTGTGCACCCTCAGCAGCTGGAAAAACCACTGAAGTACCTCAACAAGAGGATTACTGGCCTCAAACAGTTGCCCCATGCAACAAGACTGAATATAACTCAATCTGTACTCTGTTGCATACTACTCAGGAGATCTCTGCCCAACAGACAGGTCCATGTCCAATGCAGAACTGATGTACATGTGCGATCTGAAGTAAATCCAAGCTCACTGTACCACATGCTCTAGGGATATCATCCTCACAACATTAAATTGAACATGTTGGAGGGACACATTACTAACTCACAGACTTCCCTTGCTTTAAAACAGGCTTCCAACCGACATTAAGACAAGACCCTCACTGACACTCTTCCAGAGTAGCCTTGATGAGTGTATGTGAAACTGAACTGTCACACCATGGATCACTTCATCAGCTCTACTACACAGCGGCCTAGGGAACTAACTCCATGGGTGGTGATAGCTGCACACTCTGGCCATACTAATATATGCCTTCAGGCAGATAGCCTATTACCTACCTATGTACCTCTATATATATGGAGGGGGAACACAGTATAAACAGCCAAAGATGGATGGGCAGAGATGTTTGTAAGAGGGTGACCATGACAGGGAGCCATCCAGGACCGTCCCACCCAGCACACATCCCAATGGCATGAAAGACATGAGGTGCACATCTCTCGCACTGTACATAACAGCCACCAGTATCTGTAAGCATTACAGTGTATATGGTCCATGTGCCTGCTGTACAACATGACTGTACAATGAAGTACACATTTACTATCTGTAGACATGCACCTGTCACATAAGTTCATAGGTATGTAGTAGACTATCTCCACGAAGGCATATATCAGCTTACACAAGTTGGGCAGCTTTCACCACACCATTGGGTAGTCTCCCAAGGCCTAGTTCTAATAGTTAGTACCCTAAACCCCTTTCTAGTGAGGCTGCTGATGTGATGCCTGGCATTGTCTGTTTCCCATCTACTCATTAAGGTTCCAATTGAAGAGTGCCAGCGAGGGGTTCTGTCTGATGTACATTGGGACTCTGTTCCACAGTAAGGCAAGTGTCTGGGATGGTACTCTATCCCACCATCATGTTGTATTCATCGTTCTGATGAGGTTCATATCCCTGGAATGTGTAGGGCGACTCAATGTTGCTATGTGTAGATAGAGCATGTTCAACAGTTATGTGTTGGACATGGCTCTGTATGTTAGGCAGAGTGTGCCTCTGAGTAGGCGGTACACAATGAAGAACAGATTTGGTTTTACCAGTCGTGTTGCATAACACAACCGTTTGAGGTCAGTAATCCTCTTGGTGAGGTACCTATGTGGTCTCTACAGCTGCTGGATATGCTAAGTCGAGTACATCCAAAATGGTGCACTGTACTCAATGATGGGTCTGATGATGTAAGAATAGAGTGTCAACACTACCTCTTTGGATCCTGATGCAAACCCTTTGTTGATTAGGTGGGCCACATAGGATCACCCAATCACTTTGGCAACATGGTTGTCAAAGGAAAGATGACTATGTACATGTGTCCCCAGATCCCTTATCACCTTGTCATTTTTAAGGGGGTAACACCCATGTGGTAGTTTGTGGGTATTGTGTTTTCAACAAAGACGATCACTATGCATTCCTCCACAGTGAGCTTGAGGCCATGATTCTGACACCACACATCTGTCTCATAGAGTCCCTTCTGGCTAATATGTCTGTCTTCCAGGGAATCTATTATGGCAAACACTTTACAGTTCCCAGCAAACTTAGTCAACCACAACTCTCCTGTGTTGGCATGTACATTTGAGAAGTCTATACCAAACAGTTGGGACCCCAGGACTGAATCCTGGGGGACACCAGTCATTACCGGTGTAGAGTCTGAAATGTAGCCAGCAACACGTAACATGTGGGATCTATCTGTGAGCCAGTTTGCAATTCATCTTGTGATGTATGGATTCATGGCCAGGTTGGTGAGTTCATCTATGATACCTGACTGGGGAATGGTGTCAAAGGCCTTAGTGAGGTATAGGCTGTGTGGAGCTCATCTCAATCATCTGTAGCCTGGGTAACTGTCAAAGAAATCCTCCCAGTTCAGGAGGCATGGTCTGCATTTGATGAAGCCAAACAGGGTGTGCTCAACTGTGTGAAGGTTCCCAATCTCTGTATTGTTGACTTCCATTATGATTGGCTCCATTGCCTTGCAGAACACACTTGTCAGGCTCATAGAGCATGAATGTCAGGGGGCATTTGTGGCCCCACCCCTGTGGAGTGTGAAGAATGTTGCTGTGCAACATTCTATGGGCACATATCCTGTAGAGAGCATGTAGAGAGAGGTGTAGGTATCCCTGATGAATATGGATACATCCTCACCCTATGTGCTATGATTCAGGTTCTGATGCTAGAAGCTATGGAATGAGTAGTATCCTGGTAGTGCTGGTGTGCTGTCTGGAGCCTTGAACTAGGTTACTGATACTGCACAGATATCAATATTCTCCATAATGAGAAGTGCCTCGAGTGTGTGCATCTTGAGGCTGAGACTTATGTCAATGAGTAGCATTTAGCTCACTTTGTGGTTATTTGTGTGGTTACGGGGTTTGGTTTGTCCTGTGTGACTGGTGTTTCAAACCTGACATCAGCGCCTTATTAGTCCTATCAGACCATAAGCTAATTACCCTACATATCCACATCCTGGACCCACACCCCACTAAGGAAACCATGTTAAAAAAGGTCTCCAAAGCCAACTTCATGCTTCTTAAGACAGAAGTGCTGAACTGCAGGACACCCATGCAGATGGACAATACAGTTACAACTACTGAATCCTTCACAATTGCACTTTATAAGCACTTACATGACTACATGCATCGTGCTATCCCAAACAGAACAAAGACGCTATCCTCCAAGAAAAGGAAGCCAATCTGGTGTTCCCCTGGCATAAACAAACTGTACAACAGAAGGAAAATACTGCTGCAAAAGAGGGTAAAATCCCATGAGGGGAGGAGCTCCATGGTCCACATCAGTAAGAAGCTGTGATCCATGACAAAATCCTCCAAAGCTAGTTATGAAAACAAAATCGACACTGATTCGAAAGACAACCACAAAGCATTCTATAGCTATGTCAAGAATCTCAATGGCAACACTCAGATCTGCTCTGAGTTACAGCACAATGGCACTAAATATACAGACCCAACTGATATTGCCAACATCCTGGCAGATAGGATCAGTACTAACTTTACCCCCCTCTCACCCATGAAAGAGCACATCTCTATAACGGAAGACTGCACAGTTGCTGTCATCACGGCTGCACAGGTAAAAAACACTCTCCAAAGCCAGGAATACAGCATCCATGGGACCAGATAACATCCCAGGCTGTGTTCTACACAAACTACAGAACAAACAGACACCACACCTACGTACCATGTACAGTCATAGCCTCTCCTCAGGCTTTGTGCCTGCTGAATGGCGCACAGCAACAGTTATCCCACTACACAAGGGGGGAGCCACCATGGACCCCAGGAACTAGCGCCCCATTAGCCTGATGAGCCTGTTCTGCAAGGCCATGGAATGTATCATCATATAACTTATCAAAAAAGACATTGGTAATCTCCAAACTCTGGACCACAACCATGTTGGGTTTGTAAAAGGCAGATCATGTCTCCTAAACCTGATAGACGTCATTGAAGCAGTCACCAGAACCGTAGACAAGGGTAAGGTGGTTCACACAGCCTATGTAGATCTTGCCATGGCTTTCAACACCATCACCTACTCTGGAATTATAGATAAACCCACTAAACTAGGTATAAATTGCTATGTCACAAGATGGGTTGCCAACTGGCTAACTGACAGAACACACACTGTGAAACTAGCAGACTCCAAGTACGACATTGGACCAGAGACAAGTGCAGTACCACAGGGTTTAGTCCTGGGTCCTGTCCTGTCTGGTGTCTACTTCCCTGAAGTAAACTTTAACATGGAAGGTCTGTGGCTAATGAAGTCTCCAGATGACTGCAAACTAGGAGCCATAATCGAAACTACTGAAGATGTGGACATCCTAAAAAAGGGCCTCACTGAGACAGATGCCTGGTGTGAAAGCCATGGCCTCAAGCTCAATGCCAAAAAGTGCATTGTCATCCCCTTTGGTAAAAACTCTGTAGCCATGAACTACAACATAGGCGGTAGTATACTTAACACTGAAAGTGTAATAAGAGACCTTGGGTCACAGGTGGACAGTGGATACACCTGTGATAATCACATCCCCGCAGTAGTCAGGAAATCCTTCTATGTGGCACACCTCATCACAAAAGGTGTCTCATGCAGAATAGAAGAGGACATTGTTCCCCTATACTCATCACTCACTAGATCCATAATAGAGTACAACGCCCCTTTTGCTATGTACCTCACAAGACATCTACAACAACTGGAGAGCCTGCAGAAATACCTCACAAATAGCATTAGCGGCCTGAAATACATGCCATACACAGACCGTCTCAAAATGCTCCAGCTGTACTCACTCGCATATCGCCTACTCAGAGGTGATCTCTGCCTAACATACAAAGCTATGTCAAACACAGAGCTGTTGGACATGCTCCACGTAAAACACTCACAATCCCTCTGATCTTCGGCCCCAAAACCCAGAGTGAAATACAAAAGGAAGTGGTGTATCCATTTACCATATGGATACCCACACCTTCAGGTTAGTGGCACAGCATGAGGCCTTGGAGACCATGCAAGTGCAACTAACATTGGGCAAAGCTGCTTATCAGATTGTAGCCTGCTACAGATCACCTACCTTGTCTCAGGAACCTCACTCAGTATTCCTGAGAACAGTGGAAAATATAAAGGTCCTACCAAACACCATTATATGAGGAGATTACAACTACCAAAACACTGACTGGGAGAATTACTCGTGTACAACGTCCTTTGCCCAATGCTTCCTAAAGTTTAAAAACTCAAACGCTCTGGAACAGCTGGTCACCACGCCCACTAGAGGTGACAACATACTGGACCTGATCATCACCAACATGGGGTACCAGTGTTCCACAACAGAGATAAACCCCTCGCTGGTAACATCAGATCATAAAGTAATCACACTGGACATCCACAGCACGCCCCCCCACAGTCAAGGAAACCACTGTGAAGAAATTTTCTGAAGCAAACAGCACACTTCTCAAGACCAAAGTGGAAAGTTCAAAAGCAACCTTGCTATAGGATAATGCTATACAATCTGCTGAATCATTCACAAGTGCATTCTATGAGCATCTATAGGGATGCATGAATCGAGACATGACAAATAAAACCAAGATGCACACCTCCAAAAATAGGAAACCAATCTGGTGGTTGTCATACATAAATAATCTATACAACAGAAGTAGGGAATGAACATATGATAGAGCAAACTTCACATAAGGAAAGGCATCACTGATCATTATTAGGAAGAAACAATGATCGCTCATAAAATAATCCAAGGCCAGTTTCTAAAGACAAATTGCCAAGGAATGTAAGAATAACAGCCACAAAGCCTTCGTTAGCTATACCAAGCATTTAGGTGGCAACCTTCAAAAATGCTGTCAGCTACTGCAAAATGGAAAAAAGATACACTGAACCAACTTACATTGCCCACATCCTGGGGGACAAGTTCAGTGCAAACTCCCCCCCCCCCACATCACCCCCAAAAGAGCCTGTGTCCATCCCAGAAGAATGCAGAGCACCAGACTTCATGGACATGCAGGTAAAAACAGCCCTCTCCAAAGCTAAGAACACAGCATCAATGGGACTGGATGGTGTCCCAGGCTGCGACCTTCACCAGCTCCAAAAGGAAGTACACCCTCACCTACATTCACTGTCCAGACTCAACCTTACCACAGGCTATGTACCCAAAGAATGACATACAGCAACAGTCACCCAGCTCCACAAAGGGGGTGCCACAACAGAACCAGGAAACCATTGCCCTGTAGGCCTACTCAGCCTGGTCTGCAAAGCTATGGAGAAGATTATCATGGAACCCATAAACAGAGACATTGGGGACCTCCAGACACTGGACTCTACCCAACTTGGCTTTGTCAAAGGTAGATCCTGGCTCCTAAACCTAGTTTACTTATTTGAAACAGTTACCAAGGACATAGATGGAGGTGAAAGTAGTCCACACAGCCACCTGGACCTCACTAAGGCCTTTCAACATCATTCCCCACTCTGGCATCATGGACAAGCTTACCAACTTGAAAGTTAACAGCTATGTCACAGGATGGGTGGCCAACTGGCTCACAGATCAAACACACATGTTCATAGTTGCGGGTGCCATGTCCGACTCTAAACCAGTCACAAATGGCATTGCACAGGTATTGGTCCTGGGACCCCACCTGTTCAGTAGATACTGCTCAGAGGTACAGGCAAGCATGTGAGGAGTATGGCTGAACAAGTTTGCAGATGACTGCTAACTGTGGTCCATAATACACTCCACGACTGACACAAACATCCTACAGAAGGGTCTTACAGAGACAGATACCTGGTGTCAAAACAATGCCCTCAAGCAGAATGCCAAAGAATGCATAGTCATCCCCTTTGGATAAAACAAAGTGCACACAAATTACCACATAAGTGGTAATCCAGTATGTACAGAGAATGTAATTATGGCCCTGGGGACCCAGGTAGATAGTAAACTCTCCTTTGATGATCACATTGCCAAAAAATCTACAAATTCCTTCTATGTAGCCCACCTAATGTAACCCACTTTGTCTAGTCTGATGATGTCACCATCCTACAAATATACCTGTGGAAAGGAGAACTCCCAGTAATGTGTATAGCGCATTGTGTAAATGCGTACTGCTCTAATATCATTAAGTAGTTAGGGAGGGGTTTGAGTCCTGCACTTCACAACTGTATGAGAGTGTGTGTGTGTGGGTGTGTGTATCTCCTTGTAGAGGAGCAACCTTTTTGGAGACAACTACAACACCTTAAAAGTGGTATACTTATCTTTGTCAAGTCTGATGATGTCACCATCCTACAAATATACCTGTGGAAAGGAGAGCTCCCAGTAACGTGTATAGCATGTCATGTAAATGTGTACTGCTCTAGTATCAATAAGTAGTTAGTAGGGGTTTGAATCCTGCACTTGACAACTGTATGAGAGTGTGTGTGTGTATCTCCTTGTAGAGGAGCAACCTTTACGGAGACAGCTACAACACCTTAAAAGTGGTATACTTATCTTTGTCAAGTCTGATGATGTCACCATCCTACAAATATACCTGTGGAAAGGAGAGCTTCCAGTAATGTGCATAGTGCGTCGTGTAAATGCATACTGCTCTAGTATCATAAAGTAGTTAGTTAGGGGTTTGAATCCTGCACTTGGTGAGTGTGTGTGTGACACAGTTGGTCACTGTGTTGTGGGTTTTGCTTTTACTACTGTATGACATATCACAATGACAACAGTATGTGCATTGCACGTCAGGTAGCTGTGTGGCAAATACATATACGTACATGTGACCTCAATTATTTCAGAGGTGGGAACCCTGCCTTCTCCATGAACACATCTGTTATCTTTGCTTTGCCAGAGTGTGCTGCCACTTTCCAGACCTTAGGTCACATCTGTATGCTTGTGACAATCCCAGCCACTGCAGTGATCCCTGGCCTAGGTCATCTGTGTCACGCACACTAATTATGGTTTCTAATGAATAGTGTGAGTGAGGGTTTATGCCTGAGGTATATTTCAGACCAGTTAAAATGCAGCAAAATCTCTCAATGATGGCTATTCATTATAGGTGTACAACAACCTTTGTGGATATGCATGCAGACCCCTTATTGCTTATGTGATTCACTGAGCGATTTCAAAATACCTTTGGAAATGTGATTACCAAAGGAGAGATGATGTAACACTTGGCTGTATGTACACATCGGTACCTGTCAACATGTTGGGGGCTACTACCTATGTGGTACTGTGGGGATACTATGTTTTGTAAAGGTGGATGACTATGCTTTAGTTGGCTTATAGCTTTACAGCATGGGTTTGACAACAGGTATCTGTCTGTATGATACCCTTGTGGAGGATGTGTGTGTCATCTAGAGAATGCATTATAGGCCACAGTATGCATTCCCAGACATGGACGGACATATCCCTACTGTGTTTGCTTGTACCTAAGTGAGCTATATGGCAATCAGGAGTGCTCCCAGAAATGGGTGCAGGTGAACACCACTGGTTACTGGCATAGTATAGTTCCTGAAGGGTACAGATGTTACCGTGTGTCCTACATCTGTGTGTCAGTTGTCAAGACATCATCTAACGATTGTTTATGGTCAGGTTGTAGAGGTTATGTATACTACCAGAATGCAAACCAATGACAGATAGTAACAGTATCACCCACAGCACAGTGTCAAACCATGTCATACACACATGTGTACCCAAGTTCCAAAATGTGTGTAGTACAATGCATACTGGCCACCAATAGAAACTATGGAGTGTTGACACTGTGTAATACAGGGCATGTCACCATGCCCATGTGGCCACTGTACATGTACATGCAGACAGTGCACCTCTCCATGTTCACAAATGTACACCTGCAAACCTGCGCTGCACACATCCCATACATACTGACTACTCTCTAACACATGCTGCCAATGCTACACACATCAGCCAAGTGGCATGTGGGCGGACAATACACTTTTGGGATTAACACTGGTGTAAACAATACTACATTGACAATCATAGCTTTAATGCATCATTCCTGCTCAGCTACACCTTCAAGGATAACATTACAATTTACTGCTGACAGCATGCTAACATTGCTATACTGCCATAAAGTCACCCTGTGCATCAGCACCATGTTAGCCTATTCCTGCATCAATGTTACAGATGACAGGAAGTGGCACAGGTTTCATCATATGCACAGGGTGTGTTGTTGGTTTGCCAGAGGCCTACATTGAGGCATACAATCGACATGTATGTGTGTGTGTGTGTGTGTGTGTGTGTGTGTGTGTGTGTGTGTGTGTGTGTGTGTGAGTGTGTGTGTGTGTGTGTGTGTGAGGGCCAAGAGTACAGGTATCAGCCAATGTTGATGTAATGTGTGCAGGTATGTGTTAGCCCTAGGTGTCTGGTTTATGTGTGTGTGTGTGTCTGCATGCACACAGTTCCACCATGTGGCTGCCATATACGGGGATTTGTGAGACAGCCACAGACTGTACCTGCCAGGCTTTACAGATCACCGTTTCAGGCCACGGATACGGTACCTGTGCCTGGCAGGGGTGCTACTGACAGTATCAGGTACTGAGCCAGACTGAGTATTATCTTCAGAGGTAGACATATGTACACTGGACCCAGGTTCCTGCTGGGACGTCCAGAGCCACGTGCACGTGGTCTTCTAGGACAGTCTATGGACACCCCACCCCCAACATTGCTGGGGCTGGTACTGGCACTACGGGAGTGGCTGTGACTTGAGAGACATCCGTGGTGACTGCCAGCTGCTGATGTTGCTGGCATACGTCCACGTCGACATCTCACCTGTCTCGCACTGTCCTGACCGATGGGAATGACACTGCGGAGGACATCTAATGTCTCAGCCCAACGTTTATCCATGACCTCAGTGTAATTACGGATGGCACCTGCTAGGTCATGGATACTGTCATTTAAAGCTGTGTTATGTGCCCTCTGTGCCCTTAGTCCCTGTCTGGTGTACCGTTCCATACTTGCCTGTGCCTCCATGACAGCCTGGAACATGCGTGAAGTTGTAAGACCTGTGGCACGTCTGCCAGGGGCATGATGACCAGCAGTGCTCCAACGAGAACCCCTGGACATCTGCTTATGTGGTACCATTCCAGACCTCTGAGTATGGCTGCTGTGTCCGGATGCATGTGCCATGGGTACCACACTGTCCTGGCCATTGCCGACTGTAGACTGCCCCTCATCTAAGGGCATTGGTGATGAGGGATGTATTGGCAGTATGACTGTGTGCATGGATGGGGTGGACAGCTGTGTACTGTCAATTGGTGGCCCAATGACAGACCCTGGCAAGCATGCCTGTGCCTCAACACACCTATCCTCATTATTACTATTTGTGTCAGTGACATCAGGTTCCCTGCTGCAGTGAACCAGCCCAACCTCAGCACCTGTGAGAGGAAGGCAGAAACACACTCTACGACCTGTACATGATGTCAGAACACATGAACACATGCACACATGCACACATGCTCACATGAACACATGCACACATGAACACATCCACACATGCACATATGAACACATGCACACATGCACACATGAACACATGAACACATGCACACATGCACACATGAACACATGAACACATGAACACATGCACACATGCACACATACACACAACTACACTCTTCACTAAAGGAGACACACACACATACACACACACACACACACACACACACACACACACACACACACACACACACACACACACACACACACACACACCACCAGCAATCCAGAACATACCCAATAGTAGTTGATGGTGGGGTACAGTATTACAAGACAGATAGTAACATCACACGTGTCAGCATGCAGGACATGTGTTGCTCAACAGCATGCAGTATGAGTGTAAAGAGTCCTTGCTAATAACAGGATACATGACTTTGATGCATGTGCGTTGTTGTTCAGTGATTGGCCTCACCCTGGAACGCAATGTGTACATGGACACAACATTGCTGTGCAAGTATTACAATTTCAATGTGCTGTGCACTATCACTCACAGGTATACATACCATGGCTGGATGTTTATCTGTGTGTCACATAGATATCCATTACTGATTAGAGTGTCTGTGTCTTTAGCAGATAATTGTGGACACAGGTTTAGCTCATGCATGCTATGTATACACACAGGATGAGTGGTGCGTGTATACCTGATGGAATACCATTGCTCAACATAGCCATTGTACAGTAGTTATGGTGGGTGTAGAACATATTGTGGACATGCCAGTGCCAGCCATGACATGGCATGCTACAACACAACTGCAACATTAAACATCACACATACCCAATCTGTGTCATGTGACCTATACACTCCATAGCATTACAAGACATATATGTGTCACTTTGTGCAAATGGTGATTGCTATGCATATTGTGTATAGGTGCATATGTTTGCACACACACAACATTGAGGTGTATAGCAATGAATGCTATGTGTAGTACTGTGGTTACTGTAACTGGATGGCGTGTTGTACCATGAGCCATCATCATGCAGCATCATGTGCTCACTCAAGGCTACTTATGTATGCCAGACCGGCACTGATCATGCTGTACCTGAACCACAGTACCATGGCTACATTCACCATTTCACAACCAGTTGTTACATAGGTTTGTAAGGTGCCCAATAGGGAGCATTGCCTAACATGAATGTGTTGTGTGTTGAAGAGTGTCACACTGCCCCATGATAGGACTCTACCCCTCAGATATATTATGTGTGCTAAGTGGATGACATTTGGGATACTGGAGTGTGACCTTACAGCATGTGTCTGAATACGTCATGTGTAGCATATTAACATGTACTGCGTATGACGGAGTTGTGTATGTCGTGTGCATGTGTATCAACTGCCTATCCAATGTCCACTATAGTGTAGCCACAATTGTTTGGGATGCTCTGTGTTTTGCATGTGGTTGAGGCAGCCACTCACGTTACTGAGATGTGCATAGTCTCACAGTAAACATGCACAGCATGCATTATGCGTAGGTATGTTACATGTGTACATGGCCTATACCTCACCTATGACATGCACATTTTATTTGGAATATTAAATGTAGAACACACTCACCAGCATGGGTCTTCTGCCTTGCTGTCACACCAGAGGGACCTACAAGGATATGAAACAGTTTGTCAGTGGCAACATCTGTGGCATTGCTACTGTGGGTTTGCAATCTTACAGTAGCACAATGGTTGACAGTCACAGGCCTACACATCATGTTCCAAATTATCAGTAATGAACAACACCAGGGTCCACATCTTCTGACTACACAGTACACATCTCACATATGCATGATCTAACAATAGAGGTAACAGTAGTCTACAGATATGCCATCTTACCTGCACGCACCATGTGAATTTGCTGGGGGGCTCCAGCCTCCATGATGATACATGTGTGCTGTTGTTGTTGTTGGCTGGTTGCCCCCAGGCTCAGGAGCCGCTCCTCCACTCTGGTGAGGGGGGGATGGGTGGCAATCCCATCATCTGTGGCAAGCTGTTGCCTACGGACATCAGACACGCGCTGCCGGAGATGTATAAGTAAATCACTGCAGTGATGTCATACCTGCTCATATGTCCGGTTATGCATGCCTATGTCATTTATCCTATGGACAACTGGACAACATCTTGCCACAGCACAGTCCGCTCATGCTGATCCTGGCTGGTTCTTGAAAATAGCAGGGTGTAGTGTTGGATGAGACAGGTGGTTAATATCTCATCCTCTGCACGACTATAGGCAGGATTGCGATGGTGGGCCATGACCCTGGAAACAATGAAACAATATGTGTGAGCAAGTCATGTGGCACACAACATTCTACAATACAGATATCACTGAACTGCCATAAACAGCAAACTATTGTCTGTCAGAGGATATACATTTTCAATACTACATATCAGTGCTCAACCCACAACTGCCTGACAGTGCCTGACACTCTCTATATATTAAAACATTTTCTGCACAGCAACAAAGAGAAACCACTATGTAAGACTTTGCAACAGTACATGGCACACTGTATGCGACACAATGCACCATCTAGCCACAGGAGGTATATATCAAGCTAATGCATAACGAAATATGTAATCCATTGCAATGATTGTAAAGTTCTGTTACAGTATTACCAGTATACCACACTAGTTGTTGATGGAAAACCCCTGCCTACAATATGTGCACATTCGTGAATATAGGTGGCATACTGCTGTAATAGACTATACATGTTGCTAGTTATGCATTTATATCCTGTAACACACATATGACTGAGGGCATGTTACAGGCCATACCCGCACACACATCAGACATACATACAGGACACAGAGGTATGGCAACCCAGATGAGCTTTATGTGTGTACCATACAGTACTGTGTGTCAGTACTTACAAACCCTTATGCCTGAGGTATGTAATCTGTGAGCACTACAGGGAACACAAAAAACAGTGTTTCCAAGCAATGTGGGCATACACCATACTGTGTTGTTTAGGCCTACAGCTTCAGGTAATACTACAGAACATACAGGGGTTTGATTCACCAGCAGTACCAATCAATGGGCATACATGTACTGCTTTATCCTCCAATGGCACACCCCAGTTAACACAAAGGGACTACGTCAGACCGTATGCCATACTGCTTTTTCTGGCTAGCAATAGCATACACATCTTTTGCTGGGATCAGAGCTAGGACACATAATACCATAACAGAAACAGTTTCCCACTAAGCTATCTGACATACACACAACTGTGACACATTCACCAACACATTCACCATCACACTCAGTCAACCTCACATAGCAATTATTGCAACAAGTACATGTGGGTGTGTATTGGTTCATAGGTAGGTAATAGACTATTGGCCCTAGGGCCTATAGAAGCCTAGCCAGACAGTACCCTGGCCTTTGACACCCAAGTAATTTAATTTCATGTGTCCCTGTCAAGCAGAGCCACAGAGGTGATTCCCAGGGTGTATTTCCTATCTCCCATCCAATCATCAAGACTATTCATGATGAGTGCTACTGAGGAGCTTTGTTTGCTATTGATAGGTAGTTTGTTCCAGAGTATGGGATGTCTCTGAGATAGGACTCTATCCCTCCAGCATGTTCTGTTTATTGAGGTGACAAGGTTTAGGTCCCTAGAGCATGTAGCTCATAGGGATTGTGGTCTGTTTACGTGGAGCATGTCCAACAGCTCTGGGTTTGACATAGCTTTGTATGTTAGGCAGAGGTCACCTCTGGGTTGCCGGTATGCGACACAGTCTAGCTGTGGTTTTGTGAGATGGTCTGCATAGGGCATCTGTTTGAGGACAGTATTACTCTTTGTGAGGTATGTCTGTGGCCTTTCCAGTTGCTGTAGATGTCTTGTGAGGTACATACCAAAAGAGGCATTGTACTCTATAATGGGTTTTGTGAGTGATGAGTAGAAGGGAACACTGACCTCTTTTTCCCTGGATGACATAGCTTTTGTGATGAGGTGTGCCATGTAGACAGATTACATGACTAGTGTGGCACTGTGATTATCAAAGGGGAGACTACTGTCCACCTGTGTTCCATGGTCTCTTATCGCACTTTCGGTGTTAAGTCAACTACCACCTATGTGGTAGTTCATGGGTACAGAGTTTTTAGCAAAAGGGATGCCAATGAATTTCCGACATTGAGCTTGAGGCCATGGCTTTGTCACCAAGCATCTGTCGCAGTAAATATGACTCTGTCTCTGTCTCTCTCTCTCTTTGTGTGTGTATATATATATATATATATATATATATATATATATATATATATATATATATATATATATATACACCCATACATATGGTGTACATACAGATATACATATAGGCACATATACAGTACACCTTTCATGGTGGGAATATCAATTATGCGAAGTATGTGAGGTATACAGTTATGTAATGATATTGCACAGTCTTGAGCCAAATGCATTGAAGGTGTTCTCAGCCCATGTGGCTTTAGCAGGCCTCACTGGCTGCAACACTACAAACCTAACAAATCACACCCACAGCATTTAACCACCACATGTCATATACCAGCACTGTATGCTGTCTTGTTTGTGACACACTACTACCTACATACATATATGCACATAACAACCTTCACCAACATATATATGACCTCCCTTCAGAAATAGTTGCAGTATGTCCCTTGCTCTATGCACATGCACAGATGCTAATATATCTGACACAGATATATCTCTCCGTATGTGTGTGCCATACACACACAAGGTCCACACTGTTGTAAGTCCCTGGACCTCACGGCTGACCTGTTGGGCCTTGCTACAACATGAACAGGTGTCACGTGTGAGCACACAGTAATATTAGAGGGAGTATACATAGCTGCAAATGTTAGATTAGCATACTAGCCTGGTATTGCAGTTGCCAGTGCTAAGCTACATGTTGATATGACTATCATGCATGTGTTACTCTGTCAAATCCATGGTTATATAGCCATATGCATTACTCTCCCAAACAGCCATTGTCCACACTACTGTACAGACCACAGATAACATGGTTCAGTTGTTTGACATTTAATGCTGAGCTACATATATCACAGTTATGTCCCACTGCACACAGCTACACACTGATTTGTCCATGGCAGTAGTTATGCAGGGTATCTGTGCATAGATACGTACTGCTGCCACATATTGATGTTTCAAAGTATGTAGAGTAGTCTTCAAATACATCTACTACATGCCAGTAAATGCATATCTGTTACATACCTATCCTTTGTATGTGTTCGTAGTTTTCAGTTTGGTGTGTCTTTGGCTTTCTTTTTTCCCCTGGTGTAGGTGGGGGGGGTGTGTCTCTCTGTCTCTGTCTCTGTCTCTGTCTCTCTCTCTCTCAGCATCTGCAATGGGATGATTGCATGTGTGGCCAGCAAGTACAGCCTGCTTTTATAGGTATCTGCACATGCGCATGTGATGGCCTCTGCACCAATTGGTGGCCACCATTTGGTAATTGCATGCAGCCTGCTGTGTAGTAATTGCAGTACTCACTGTCATAGCAACCCGATGCTATAAATTGCTATGTCAGGTAGGCGTAGCCCTTTCAGCTTTCCAAAGTGGGGCCCATGCTTGTTTGCTGTGGACACTGTTGTGTAAGTCAGAAGGTTGGTATAGTTCTTATATCTGAAGCTAGGGGTGTAGCCAGTGATTTAAATGTTGTACTCAGACCTGAATGTTGCCACTTCCACTACACAGTTGTCAGTGTAGAATTGCACTCACCCCTACAAATGCTAACTCAAGATACACGGGAGTATGTAGTTTATTTTCTACTTATACAATTAACTGCCATACAAAAGTAGTTATTGAGATGTATTCATTTGGCACATGAACTGTTTGTGAACTGCTATACTGTGAATATTAATTTACTCACTTTTGAACAGTTTGTGCTTTTTTAGTGTTGACATTAGCACAGGCTGCTCAAGGAAACTGGACAAATGTTAGTACTGAGTATGCCTACCTGCATCCTTGGTGGACCCTGAACACACAGGTATATTGTACATTTGGGAAGGGGTGCAGAAGGACAGAGAGCATTATGCATTAATGTGTGAACTTTATCTAGCTGAACTTAAAGGGTTGCTGTGTACCTGTTAGTTTACCAAGGCAAGTAGTCTGTCTGCGTAGCTCCCAACTGTGGACCTATCCAGATGGTAGCCAGAGGTTAGCCTGTTATTCTTTGTCTGTGCACCACACCGGTCTTTTCAGCACTGGAACAATGGCATTGTCACAGTTGGTTACTACCAGTACATGGCTACATCCCTTGGTATTTCAGTGTTGTACTCCTACATAAGGGTATGCTTCTAGAACTCCTTCCAAAGCTATTTGCACAGTGTGTAACAGCAGAATAGCTGATATGCCTGTGTGTTTCTGCCTCTGCCAGGCCTCTCAAACACTCAGATACATATTTGAACAGACTCAGGGAAAAGTAGGTAGAAGTGAGGTACACCTTTACAATATTAGAGACATTAAGTTGAGATTTTGAGAGAACCAGAGCATATGGATTAATACACATTTCCTGAAGTACAAGCAGTATCTAACTCTTACTTATTGTCATTATTCATTAAGTATAATTCCCCACCTTTCTGCCCAACATCAGTACTTTTCAGAGGGTTTCAGAGGGACACAGCTAAAACCTGTCTCAAAATCAGGGACATGCCTGAAAATTAGTCACAGTTGGGAAGTATGGCCTCTGCCCTAATCAGAGATGCTAGTGTTTGTCCTGCTATGATACTGTGTGGGGGTTGTAAAGTGCTGCTGTAACATTACTTCCTGCAAGAATGGCTGGTTCTCTTTTCACAATCATGTAATGCAATTCCACAAGAACTGCTGGTAAAGATCCACAGAACAGGATTTGTGTTATGTTGTTCCTATTTGTCCTTTACATTCACTCATTCTGATGCATGATATATTTATTTCAGCACCAATTTGTTGCATGCTTACCATGGCTTAGTGGTACTTCATGCAGTCTAGTGTGTACAAGGTCCGGGATTCGAGGCTTACAGGGGTGTTTTATTTTGCTGCTGAGCAGAACAAGGGTCCTGACATACAGAGTGACTAAGGCACTTTTAAGCAGTTGTAAGCGGGTTTGCGCGGGTTTGCACAAAGCTTAGCAATGCTTAGCTAAGCGCACACAAGCGCACACTCGGGCAAACCCGCTAACTACTGCTTAAAAGTGCTTACTCCCGCTAACTCCCGTGCTCATTTCTTTGAAAGAAAAGAAAATGGGGAGATAGGAAAGTGGTGAAAGCAGGGCATAAAGAGGGGAAGACAGTAGGGAAAACAGCTCGGGATGTGCAGGACGGGTGTAGGGAAGGCCCATAGCTGCCCATTTCTTTAACAGCAACAGCTGTTCATATGCAGTGAATTTGGAGGGAAATATGAAACCTTCAACCCCTGTGAGAGGGGTGAGGACAACAAATTATGTTATAATGCCAATTAAATATCAGTTTTTGTGTCCAGCGGACATGTGTGCAAAATGGGCAGCTATGTATGGGGCATAATTTTTTTTGGGAGCAGATTGCCCTTTTTTCTTTTTTTTCAGATGAGAGTGGAATGTGGGGTAGGGGAAATAGGTATATTTGGGGAGGTAGGTTGGGGAGGTTAACAGACAAGACAAACAAGAAGCATACAGGGGTGGAATATGACACATGTGGTGGGTGAACACCATTGACGGGGAAGGATGTTTGGAAATCGCAACCCCATGAGCCCACAGATGGCAACAGTGGAACTGAGATCCCCACCCATGGGCAGTCACCACTGCACCTTCACAGCCCAGAGGGTGGCTTTGCTGGTGGCTGCATAGGAGGGGCAGGCTGACCCATGTGTTGCACCACCCATGCCTCAAGCTGCCATAGAGGATCAGCGACAGAACGCTCTATCTCCCTACACCCCACAGCCCGGGCCATTTGGAGGGTGATAGGTGGCCCTCCTCCACCCACGCTTGCACGGGGGGATGAGCCCCATCCCCTGCAGTGCTTTCACCCGAAGGTGGCACAGGGCCAATGGAGGAGGAGGTCCCAGGCTGGGCACCGGACCTGCTGGTGCCAGGTGCCATCGCCAGCTGAGGTGGGACAGGTGGGTCCGCTGGGACTGACCTTCCCATACTTTCTATGTTTAGGAGGATTTAATGAAAATATGGGTTAGTAACAGTCAACAGCATTCCCAATTAATTATAACAGCATGCATAAGTATTCCCATTAACCCAACACACCAGAGTTCCAACAGTTGAACAGCAGGCATGACACATGCATATATGGGACAACAGTGGACATTACAACAGCATGCAGGTTTAATTGATGGCAACAGGCCACCAATATTGTGGTATTTGAACAGGGTACATGCAACAAAATAAATGCAGATATTTATAAACCAATAGGACATATGTCCCAATAAATGTTTTGAGATTACACATACCCATTGAGGTGTGGAATTGCATTTTTTATGCACATACAGTAGGGTGGAAAATGATAGCTCCATTAATAACTTATATAGCCTTCTAGTTTACACTACATTCCTTAGATCATGAAATGGGTTTTGCTAGATCTTTATATACATGGGCTGTATCTGACATACAAACTGTCTAGGATGCAGATGTTACTGCTACATATTTTGTGAGTTGCTTAGACACACTACTGCTGAGATGGTACACTGACAGCTCTACTTTCATATACTTATCTAGATATGTTTAGGTGAAATTATCAGTTATATGTTAACAGCTCCCTACATTTCTGCCAGCACAATGACATTTCTGGGGAACACAATACCAAGCTACTCATGTGACAGATTAACCTGTACATGCTGGGCATGAACCAACAGTTGAGGACTGTGAATATGCTTAAAAGCTACTGGCACTCCCTTCATCCACTTTATATGGGCCTACCCAACTGTGTGTTAACAGCGCTTAAAACAACAGTACTATTTCTATAATGCAAGGGTACAACAACATATCAAAGAAAATGACACAAACACACTCCAGGAATTATACCTTTATTAAAGACTTAAAACACTTTTCTAGAGGCTCTCTCATTTATTTTATATGACAGTACATGCAGAATAATTATTAGAGAATTATTATACCTTTATTTATTGTGTTTAAACACTTTTTTATTCAGCATGCTTATAGCTAAATATGTCAGGATCATTATCACTGATTGTCTTGAACACACCTTTCCAATATTTTGGAGGTCTACTCTAATAATTCTTGCTCACAAAGGAGGATCCCCTGAAGCTATCCCTGGGTATTTTTTATTTTTTTTTTGATAAACCATTTTTATTGATAATGTATAATTCATGTCTAAGTACATTTTCATGACCTGTCCACCTCATAACAATCTAAACAGTTCATTGTTTAAAACAGTATAATTTATAACATTAAATAAAGATATTCATAGGATCATAGGAGTTACAAGGCAAATGAGCTGAAAGGCCAATTCCACCTTGCCAATACCCACCCTTAGGCTCTGCCTCTCTTTTCAAGGAGGTTAGGCTAGTCATACCAGTGGTGAGTATGTATTATTGTGATACACTGCATCATCCACATACAGCAGCTCATATCTTATATAGCATAACTTATTTTTATTCCAGAATCTCTCTCTCTTCTCCTGTCTACTACAAACACACTCCCCTTACGTTATAACATTGAATTTCTACTACTTTTTTCTCCTGCTGTACCACCTTAGGCCATATCCCATCTTTCCTTTAATATTTTTTTCTAGCAATATTACCTTCACTCACTCTTACTTTCCTTAGCCACTGTTCTATCGTTTTTTCCTTAACACATCTGATACACCCTGCTTTCCAACCCATTGCAATCTTCTTTTTTAGCCACATTGCCATTAATAGAACCTGTCACTTTTCCTTCCTCCTCCATACCCTGTACATTTCAGCTACTCCTCATAGCCATACCACTTTTCAATCCTTGTGGTGCATGGAGCGCCATAATTGTGCTCCGAATTTGGAAAAATATAAAATTGCTACTTGTGGCCCTATTGAAAGACCCAATCTTAACAGCACTTAGCGGTGCTTAAAAAAAGCCTGTTAAGGACTCCTAAGTGCTGTGGGACTTTTGCTAAGGACAAGCAGGACAGTAACAGCTGGCAAAGAAGAGCAACAGAAGGTAATAAAAAGTTTGTAAAAGCTGTTACAATTACATTCTACCAGCTGCACTTAAAGACAGAAAGTGTGGCTAAATGGAGTGTCTAACAGCTTTTAAAACTTTTAGTTTTACAGAGGAGCACTTAACTTCTGCCTGCTATACATAACTCTCTACTGTCCTTGACTCTGCAGAGGGTCCCTGAGTTTGCCTCATATTTTTGCCATGTTCCTCATAAAATGTTTGATTTTCTGGTAAATTACTGAGGATAACAGTCTAGTAAATAATATGTAAGCAATAATGCCCGACAGGGTGTGTGTTAATGTGTAATTAACTAGAAGGGCATCAATTACACATTAACACACACCCTGGAGGACATTATTGTGCTTAGAGAATGGGCTCTCTGAAAATTTATGTTTTATTACTTATTTTTTTTAAGTACTATATTATTTCTTTTCACATATTTTTGATGTAAAATAGTTCCTCCGCCTAATGTTTCAGACTTTTTATAGTATATGTTAATGGTATTGGAGGAAGCATCTTACATAAAAAATATATAAAAAAAATAATATAGTACTTAAAAAAGAAATATGTAAATAAAACACAATTTTACAGACAGACAGACCATTCTCTCTCTCTCTTTCTCTCATACACAGTCACTTCTACTTTCATACATGCAATCACTTACACAAGATCTTTCTCTCTCTCTCTCTCTCACACACACACACACACACACACACACACACACACACACACACACACATGCATACAGTCTTTTCTGCTTTCATACGTGCGCTCACTCACACAAGACTGCTCTCACTCTCTCTCTTTCTTTCACACACATAGTCACTTCTGCTTCAATACACGCATTCACTTACACAAGACCACATCTCTATCTCGATCTCACACACACACACACACACACAGACACACACACACACACACACACACACACACACACACACACACACACACACACAGTCTCCTCTGCTTTCATGCACGCATTCACTCACACACACAGACAGAAAAATAAACACACACACGCACACAGTCTCCTCTGCTTTCATACATGCATTCACTCACACACGCAGACAGAAAAATAAACACACACATACACATACACACACACACACACACACACACTTCTTTCTGTTTTTTTTTTTTTACACTCGCTAAAAAGCAAAAGCGCTGCTTAAGGAATGTAAAAGTAATGTTGGGCGTTAGTTTTTTAACAGTCCGAGCTGCATGGCAGCTTGAAATGCTTCTGTGAAGTGGTAGACTAATTTTTCACTGGGCATTACTTGTACATTAATACCCTTCTGGAGAACATTCGTTCTCCAGTCAGGGTGCTGATGTACAGTTTGCCCACTCTCTAACACACATTAGAGTTTCATACTTATTATTTGTAAAATGAAACATTAGGCAGAGGAACTATTTTACATCAAAAATATGCAAAAAGAAATAATATAGTACTTAAAAAATAAGTAAATAAAACACAACAATTTTTCCGAGAGCCCATTCTCTAAGCACTGTTAAAGTTCTGTTAATATTTTAAGTGAATTGAAGCAATATTTAAAAACTGTCCCTGATTTTGACCCTTTGTCCCCCATTATTATTTTTTACAAAATTCTTAAGCAAAGAAGTTAAGGGGTAAGTTGGTGTCTTTTCAAAAAACATTTTGTGCTGCTTCCCTTTATCTTTCTTCATTTCTTTTTTCCTGTAACTAGTAGTACATGCAGCGGATAAAGTTCCATGCACTACAAAGAATAATGATTGGGTCACTGATCATAGTCTTTTATTGTCTTTTCAACATGGATGTCAAGAGTCATCTTTCATGCTTCACTCGCAGGTGAATTTCTTGTCATCCATGTCTTGAACACATAAGAAGCTGGTTATGATCAGAGACTAAATCATGATGCATATTATATGCTCTATTCCACATTCTTTTCATTGCCTGCCATGCTTTGTGCCCCACTTTATACCGCTACGACATATGGATGCTGTTAACTTCTTTTTGTCACATCTGCGATACTTAGGGCTTTTCACTGGCCCTTCTCTTCCTCTAATGTATTTGTAATCCTATATCATCAATGTAAAACCCACATATGCTGATCTGTTGCTTGCAATGATACTTTAAAAGCTTCACCATCTCTCATGCTTTTATCCCCTTCTCATCACTTTTTATTTATTTATTTTTATTTTATTTATTTTATATGTGTTTACCAGGAAAGTCTGACTAGACACAGGTCCTTTTTCAGTGGAGGTCTGGGGAGAAAAGCTCCAAGAAAAACAAATACATACAAAAGAGAAAGAAATGCAGCCAGCTGAGAAGCCATTATCCATGTTTCCTTGAGTTCCTTCCTCTTCCTTTCTCAAAATCCTATATATCTGCCCTATCCTCCATTTTCTGTCCTTAGCCAATCACTCCCCCTTCCTGTAATACCTTTCTTTTTTGTCTCTGAAATTCCTCCTTTTTCTCCCCATAAACACTCCTGATCACTCCCCTGTTCACTAACCAGTCTGCCAAAAGGTATTACAAAAAGTTAAAAAATTAAAAACTTAAAATTGTAATAATATTTTTAATTAAATTAAAAATAAAATAAGAATAAAAAAATTAAAAAGTATAAGTGTCTCTTCCTTCCTCTTGCATCTGTTCTACATTTCTCAGCACATTTTTGTCTCGACCTCTCAGTACACTCCTTAATTACTGCTGCCTCCCATTCAGCATCCCCAGTGCCAGCCTATGTTCCTATTGACCTCTCCATCCCATTCATAAACAGATTTATTCCTGCTTCCTCTATTTCTCTAAAATGATGTCTTCCTCCCTCTTGTCATTATCCTTTCTTATCCTCCATCTAGCCTTATCATTTTCTTGCCTTCTCACTTTTTGCTCTTATATTCATTGGCAGAGCATATCCCTTAAACATCCGCATTCCCCACAATTTATCACCTTTTGGGCTCATTCTTTCCTTACCTGTCTTACTTCTCTTTCTTATCCATACACAACTATCACACACACCTGATATTTTTCCCTCAGTTTTTCTGCCTTTGGTTTAACCTGCACATGCCTCGGCATGTAAATTGCCACTGTAGCACCATCACTCACACCATTTCTCTTCTCCCACTCATTGTGTTTATCCCAGTAGCCATTTATCTAGAATACATTTTACAGAATACCTTAACTCCTCCAAGTTTTTACTTTTGATTTCTTTTACTGTTGAATATACTTTCACTGCTAAGTATCCCCTGGCCACAGCAACCTTATCAGATATTGTACCCCTCCTATCCTTATTATTAGTGGTTTATTGGAGGGATTTATTAAACATGATTCCTTTCTAGAATCCTTGAATATCTTCAGCACCTGAGATAATATTCTCGCTACATTCCAGATTTAACATACAGTTATCCACAGACAAGTTTATGCTACTTTTTTGCCTCTCACTCCTATGCTATCTATCAGCTTGTTTATTCTCTGTGCCAAATTTCTCTATAACCAGAACAGAACAAAGATCCCCAGGAACTATGGATATTCCTGAACTGTTGTCCTTATCTAACAAACCTTGGTTTACCATGATTTGAACACAGCTTTTTATATAAAGTGCTAACATTTTGTATCACCTACCCATCTCCCAATATTTGCTTAGGAGTTGTCATCATAATGTCCCAACTTACTGAACTGACCAATTTTCTGAATAGCCATGAGTACCATTCACACCCTTTTTTTCCTTTTGTCTCTCATACCAACTGCTGAAAATTAACAACAATTTACAATGGTCCATCAATGGCATACTTTTCATAAAACCCACTTGGGACTCTTGCTCTGTTTGGTAGTAGTTTGTCAAACCTAGCTGTATATATCCTAACCATAATTTCAAATCACTATTGTTTAAATAAATTGGTTTATAATTTATTGGGTCCTGCTTCCCCCTTCCACATATATACCACAACCATCTTTGCCTGGCACATTAATACTAACACATCTTCTTCCCCTATTTTATCAAACAAATTTGTTAAATTTTCCTCTACCTGCATTCCCAAGCACTTGTAAAAATTAATTTGGTAATGAACTGGACCACCTACTTTACCTTTTTCATATGTCTAATCACCACTGTCACACTTTTGTCATGCTCACCTCTTTGTGCATCTCTTTTTTGTCTCCCCCTCTGAGTTCTGTCCTTTCCCATTTTCAAACCATTCTACCTATTTTATTAGTACATACACATTCTCAGAGAATCTCCACAATTCCTCTCTCATCTTATTAATCTTGGTAACCCTCCTACCTTGCTCTTTTTCCACTCCAGCCATGCATAATGATTCTTTTAAATCTTTGATTTTACATACAAACAATATGACAGCAAAGTCTGTTTTTTATCTGTCTGCCTACCCCTCACCTCCATTTCTGCCTATATTTGTTCTTCTTCTCGTTCTTAAAACTCCTTCTTTGGCTCCTTGATAATGTCCATCCTACCCATCACCTCTTCCTCCATCTGCTCCTCCTCTTCCTTTTCACTCATGTCTACCTGCTCCTGACATAATTCCATGTCTGGCTCCCCCATCTATCCTGTGATCATCTTGTTTGATATTTTCTATATACCATCTTTTCAATCCTCCATGAAGCTTTGATTCCATCCCACCCTTTAATTCTTACCGTTTTTTACTGATTTATTCCTTCAAACTGCATCCCTAGTCATTCTTTATAACCAATTGACCTGATTTGCACTTCTGTACTTACTCATATTCCATTTCTACCCCTGGCCTCTCCCTACCCCTTTTCTATAACACTACAACTAAGAAATGAGGCAACAGTCCTCTTTCATATATGCCTATAGTATCTCTGCCTTGCATTGTGTCTCATCATCTGTTAATATTCTATCCAACCTACTTGCCTGCTTACCTTCCTGTCTACTAAATCTAAGATGCTTCCCATTTTTCTTCCATGTATCTAGCACTCCTATACATTTCCTGAAACTTTTCTAACATTTCTCATCAAACTCTATATAACCAACATTTCACTCTAACATTACATTAAAATCCCCTGCCCGTATCACTCTGTCTCCACCGTGTCTTACACTTTCAATTACCTTTACAATATATATCATTTCTTTTACTTCATCTCCCTTAATGCCATAATAGGGATACACTACCACTCCACCATCTACAAAAGTACCTCTACACAATACTCCTCTACTACTTCTCCTTCTATAAAAGTACCCTTACACAATACTCATCTGCCACTCCCCATCTACAAAAGTACCCCTACACAATACTCATCTGCCACTTCCCATCTACAAAAGTACCTCTACACAATACCCATCTACCACTCCCCATCTACAAAAGCACCCCTACACAATACTCATCTGCCACTCCACACACACACACACACACACACACACACACACACACACACACACACACACACACACACACACACTCACATACATACATACACATACATGCAACCATACACACACACATACACACACACACACACACACACACACACACACACACAGTAGGTGAACATTGATTTATGATGATATTATATCCATTTTATAAATGTCACCGAAGGCACATACCACATCAGTTAAAAAAAACTGGATGACACAAAGGAACTGTCAGAGAACTATTTAATGAATGCCTTGCAGAATGTACATATACCTTTTGCTAAGGGCACTGACAGTAAAGTAGATGAATATGAAGCTCAAGTAACATGGTCACACCTGTCACTGATAGCAGGCAGCCTGCCATAAATGTTGCAAACACCTGAACAAGACAGCAGCTAGGCCATCACATCCAACGTTTCCAATTATAACAAACATAGAGTGACAGTTCTACACCTTAAAGCCTTGTAACAGTGATGAAAAATCATCTAGCATGAGTCCTAGCTGTCTTACCACAGTAATGCTAACATAGAGATGTCAAATCAGAACACATCAAGGATGTTGAGAATCAGCTTGTTTCCCGATTGGTGCTTGTTATAGCCTTGGATTCATAAAGATTTAAAGCATTTCATAACTGCACAAACCAGTTGTTACATAATGTAAATCTGGGTAGCAAGCATGCAAAAAGCTTGTTATTCATAAAACAAAGCTACAAGTCATGTATAGAGATTAATGCCATCATTTGTCCTGGCTGAGACTGAAACAGTTCCATTTGGATCAGTGCGCTATCCTGGTTACCAAACTGAATAAATAAAGTAGTGCTACAAAAGAAGGTGCTATGGTAATGAGTATTGCAGGAATGTAAATAACTGTGTGCTAGAGGTCAGTACACTCCACTAAACATTGGTGTAGTAAGGGCATACCTTTCAACTGTACAGATTTGTGCAGAATGTCCAGATATTTGCCTCATATTTTGGTGTGTTCCTCCTAAAATCTGTACTTTTCTGGCAGATATAGCTGAGAATTGAAGTAATTAAATAATGACAAACATTTGAGTTTAAGACTCCATGTTCTTCAGAAAATTCATGCTAATGGAAAATCTATGATTTTATCAACTTTCTAAGCTTGTAAGAGCAATATTTAAAATCTGTCCCTATTTGTCCCCCATCATTTTAGGCTTTGTCCAGATTTTTTGCTTTAAGAGGTTGAGAGGTATAAGTCAGGGGCACAAATCAAAGGTGAGCAGAACTGCTCAGATGATGTGTATCGTGTGGTGGTGACGGGCAAAAGAGTTGTGTTGTGTGCTGGTACTTCATGCACAGCAAGAAGCAGTATTCACAGCAATTCCAAATTCATAGAAACCCCCCCCCCCCATACTGTCTGTGTTGTGTACTGGTACTTCATGCACAACAAGAAGCAGTATCCGCAGCAACTCCAAATTCATAGAACCCCCCCCCCCATACTGACTGTGTTGTGTGCTGGTAGTTCATGCACAACAAGAAGCAGTATCCGCAGCAATTCCAAATTCATAAACCCCCCCATACTGACTGTGTTGTGTGCTGGTACTTCATGCACAACAAGAAGCAGTATCCGCAGCAATTCCAAATTCATTGGACCCCCTCCCCCCATACTGACTGTGTTGTGTGCTGGTACTTCATGCACAACAAGAAGCAGTATCCGCAGCAATTCCAAATTCATAGACCCCCCCCATACTGACTGGGTTGTGTGCTGTTACTTCATGCACAACAAGAAACAGTATCCACAGCAATTCCAAATTCATTGGACCCCCCCCCCCATACTGACTGTGTTGTGTGCTGGTACTTCATGCACAACAAGAAGCAGTATCCGCAGCAATTCCAAATTCATAGACCCCCCCCATACTGACTGTGTTGTGTGCTGGTACTTCATGCACAACAAGAATCAGTATCCGCAGCAATTCCAAATTCATAGACCCCCCCCCCCATACTGACTGGGTTGTGTGCTGTTACTTCATGCACAACAAGAAGCAGTATCCACAGCAATTCCAAATTCATAGACCCCCCCCATACCGACTGTGTTGTGTGCTGGTACTTCATGCACAACAAGAAGCAGTATCCACAGCAATTCCAAATTCATAGACCCCCCCATACTGACTGTGTTGTGTGCTGGTACGTCATGCACAACAAGAAGCAGTATCCACAGCAATTCCAAATTCATAGACCCCCCCCCCATACTGACTGTGTTGTGTGCTGGTACATCATGCACAACAAGAAGCAGTATCCGCAGCAATTCCAAATTCATAGACCCCCCCCCCCATACTGACTGTGTTGTGTGCTGGTACTTCATGCACAACAAGAAGCAGTATCCGCAGCAATTCCAAATTCATAGACCCCCCATACCGACTGTGTTGTGTGCTGGTACTTCATGCACAACAAGAAGCAGTATCCACAGCAATTCCAAATTCATAGACCCCCCCCATACTGACTGTGTTGTGTGCTGGTACGTCATGCACAACAAGAAGCAGCATCCACAGCAATTCCAAATTCATAGACCCCCCCCCCCATACTGACTGTGTTGTGTGCTGGTACTTCATGCACAACAAGAAGCAGTATCCGCAGCAATTCCAAATTCATAGACCCCCCCCCATACTAACTGTGTTGTGTGCTGGTACTTCATGCACAACAAGAAGCAGTATCCGCAGCAATTCCAAATTCATAGACCCCCCCCATACTGACTGTGTTGTGTGTTGGTACTTCATGCACAACAAGAAGCAGTATCCGCAGCAATTCCAAATTCATAGACCCCCCCCCCCATACTGACTGTGTTGTGTGCTGGTACTTCATGCACAACAAGAAGCAGTATCCGCAGCAATTCCAAATTCATAGACCCCCCCTATACTGACTGACCAAACAATTGTTTTACTGATATAACAATAATAAGAATCAACTTTAATCTGTTGTAAGGATTTCACATCAAATGGCCACCCCTGCTGATCACCAGGATCAGTCCACATCCTTACTGCAAGGACATTCCAGTGACCTGTATATGATTTACAAGAGATTGCAGTCTTCTTCCTAAAGGGTACTAGATACAGTTCTCAGCTAAAAAATATGTTACATTCCACACTTCCACTTAGGAATGCAAGAAATCCATGCAAGCACTCTACAATGTGGCAGGTATACTGCTGGTGCTCAGTGCAGTGCATTGCATCCCTATAGCTGTGAGCAATGAGTGGATGGGATATGGGAATCAGAAAGTATTCTCTCCATCTTTTGCCAAGTCATCCAGAATGCAGATGATGTCATCATCATTGTGTAAAGCAGGCATTCTGGGAATGCTTACCAGGCTCACTTAAGACAAATAAGTAGCTAGTTCCATGCTGTCATAAAAGTGAATACATGCACTATGAAACACGTATTCGCCTGTATGACAGGTGAATACAAACACTACAAATTGTACTGGTAAGAATGAAGGAATTTTGTTATGGGGAAGATACAATGGGAAGCACACCCAGACTAATTAGTCTATTCTCTGTCTCAGAGGTACCTCTGCAAGCCTACTGCAACCCTAAATGGTGACTCATATTCAACATCACAACAGGATTGTACAAGCGGGGACAGATCCAAACATGTCCAGCAGCAGACTACGTTTTTGAAATCTCATGGTGCAGTTGCATAGTACTTCATTTCTCAATCACAATGGCAGTATAACTATTTCTGCCTTGTACTATACTGCATAGCCCATGGCAATGGCAGGTGCTGGCAACTGCACAGCTCATAGACCAAGAAGAAACTGGCAACACTATACAAGAAGAAGATGGAACACCCCCAACAGTATGTGCTAAATAGTAAACTTAGCACATCCACACTGTGGTATTTCACCAGTGTGGTGGACCTATATGAGTATATGGTGGACATCTGTGCAGCATATCTCACATATGTGTCTTCATAACATGTCTGTAATAGAAATGTAAACAGTAACATGATGTAGAAACCTGTGCTGCTACCAAGATCAAGGACAAGATCAAGGACAAGCCTATTGTAAGATTCTATGTCATCTGTATATGTTGATACGCGAAAGCGCTTACCCAATAAAGCTGATTTTATACTTTATTAAGCCTGTTCGTGGTGAGTTCCAGGTTTTCTCTTTCTTCAGTATTTATTTCAATATACCTGGACTCTTCAGTTGGAGCATCTCATTTTTTTGTCTACATTGATCGTTCTGTTTTTGAGGCTGCTTCTCCACACGTTATGGCGAACCAAGAGGTCGAGTTAGACTACAATCCAGAACCGAGGGCAATACTAAGTGAACAACAATGGACTTCTATCACAAGGTATACAACTAACCCTTTATTGGCTATGGATTTCAGTGCTTATACTACGGCACCTAACATCGATAATATGGACAATAGTGAAGCGTTTAAAGCAAAACTAAAAGAACTTGAAAATGACTTGTACAAATTGCAACGCTTATCATGGCAGAGAAAGCATATGGAGGCGTGTTTACACTTTAAACTCGTTCCTAGGGGTTTACGCGTCCTCTGTATGCCTTCGTATGGGGAGACCCATCCTGTGCTTCTCAAAAGATGGCAGGAAATAAACTTGAATACTAGCTTCCAGTACATGCAGCTACTTATCGATTACTTCACTCCTATTGAAAATCAACTTTTAGCGCAAGTGAACAAGCTCAATAAAGAGCTTAAGGACAATTTTCAGAGTGACCTTTGCAATAAGAGGTTAGAAAATTTGTATACTCAAGTCAGCGCATATGCCTCTAGATTGCAACAAACAAAACATAAAAAGTTACAGCGAGATTTCTCAGATTTCAGTTCTGGGACTGTTTTCGTTTGGAATAAAAGAACTGAACCCAATATGCGTACAGACAATGCAAATACAAACTTGCCGCCTCTAGATAACACAGTGGTTTCAGGCGTTCCCATTGGCTCTCCACTTACTTCAGTCCCTCTGCATCGACGACGTGAAGAACCTACGGAAGAGGCTTTTATTACGCCACCGGAGTTACCTGCTACCTCTGTATCCATATCAGCGATATCTACGCCTCTCCCCAACCAGGAGGCAAACCGTTTACTGGACATACACAAGAACCTTGGAGCAAAACCCAAATATAATGCTCCTGATAGATTAGTTGCTTCTTCTTCTTTTTTACCTTTCCCCATAAAGAAAAACACCTTTCCACGCGATCGTTCTCACAGCTGGGGAAGGAGGAAACGAAAATACTCAGGAGAGAGCATCGACAATCAGAGAAGGTGACAGAGGCCATAGAAAATATCTTTTTCAACTTGTCAAGGTTTGTACTTGATGAAAATGACATTGCACTGTTGAATAAAGGTTTATCATTCATTCCCTCTCAAGGGAATGATTTATCGCAACTATTGGTAGACCTACGCTTATTTGGGAGAACTATTGCTCTCAAGCTATTTTTTAATAGTAAAGTAAATGGAACTGCTAGCTCTACTTTAGAAACTTCAAGACATAAGCGCAAGAGTATTTTTACTCCGCCCTTTCCTGGGCATATAGACTGTTTTATTAAGATGTGCGAAAGAGATCTTTATCACTATTTTTATAGTAGCAAGAGAAAATGTATGTATTTTAACTTATCTAAGCAAGAAAAACTATCATTAACTAAGTTTATTAATGATTCCTCCCTATGTATCAGACCAGCAGATAAGGGAGGGGGGCTTGTGTTGTTAGACAGCCATGACTATGTCAAGTACATGACCGAGATGCTAAATGATACAGAAACGTATGGCACAATTAGCAAAGCTAAGTTAACAAAAATTGAAAACACTATTAATGATGCACTTTATGATATGCTAATGTGTCATCAGATCTCAAAGGAACTATATGATTTTTTCTCAATAGAACATCCACAAATACCCATCATTAAAGGGCTTCCGAAAATGCACAAAGGTTTGTCCCCACCCCCTATGCGACCAATAGTCTCTGGGGAAAGATGGGTGACTGAAAACATTTCAGTCTTTTTGGAAGACGCATTGAGACCAGTAGTTAACAATATTCATAGTATTCTGAAGGACACATATCAACTGCTTGATTACTTAGATTCTTTAGATATACCCTTAGTGAAGGGTCAACATCTATTAATTACCATGGATGTACAAAGTTTATTTACTAGCATCCCGAATGACCAAGGAATAGAAGCAATAAGGGAATTGATTTCCACACACCCATCATTTGATTGTAATAGACAGATTTTAATATGTCAATTGCTAGACATTGTTCTTAGTAACAATGTATTCTCTTATGGCGAATGTTTATATATACAAAAAGCAGGGGTAGCAATGGGGACCCCTTGCGCTAATACATACGCCAATTTGGTTGTTTACAAATGGGAGCAAGAATTTGTATTCACACATCAGTCCTTCACTAAGGTGGTAGCCTACAAACGATTCGTTGATGACATCCTAGTGGTTTGGGATGGAACTGCGGACAAATTCAATGAATTTATGCATCAGTTAGCAACTACCACCAGTTTTCTGAAGTTTACTACAGAAACATCATATGAATCAGTGGATTTTCTTGATGTAACTTTGTTCATTGAAAAAGGCAAACTTATATCAAAGTTACACAGAAAATCATGTTGGAAAAATACAATATTACGATTCGACAGCATGCATCCACGACATATTTTCAATGGTATTGTCAAAAGTCAGTTTAAAAGATTATCCAAACTTTGTAAAAATGACACTAATCTAGTGACAGAAGCTAACAAAATGGAAGATATATTTCTAGAAAGAGGTTATAATAAAGCAACTGTGAGACAAATTAGAACACAAACATTAGAAGTTATGAATACAACTAAAAATATTAAAGTATATAAGCCAACTTATAGTACACCCATTGCAGGTGACTATAGTAATAACAATAATAGAGCAGAAAAAGTCAGGTTTCTAACTACATATTCTAATGATATTCACAATATTAAGAAAATTATCATTAACAATTGGCATGTCCTGACAATTGATGAGCAGACTTTAAAAATAGTAGGAAAGTTTCCTTTATTTACTTTTAGGAATAATAAAAATTTGAAACGGCTTTTATGTGCCAACTCAGGAGTAGCTAATATTAATATTGATAGATTTTCTGATAAAATAGGCACATTTCCTTGCCATCACTGCAATTATTGTAAATATATCTCTAAGAATCCAGTTTTTAAACATCCTATAATTGATGGCTTTTCCTTAACTCCGAAGCTTTATGCTTCATGTGATACTACAGGCCTAATCTATCTAGCAACCTGTACATCATGTTCCAGTTTTTATATTGGGATGACCAAGAGAAAATTAAAAAATAGGATATATAATCACCTATACGAGATTAAGCGTGGAAATGAATTAAATGCTTTAGCCATGCATATCAAACTCTGTCCTGGTCATTCCTTTGTGTTTAAAGTACTGCAAATTGTTAAACAAAATTCAAGAGGAGGAGACTATATGCTATTACTTGAACAAAAAGAATTATATTGGATATTCAAACTCAAGGCACATGTTCCACCGGGCCTGAACACTTATATAACACTTAGATCTCACCTTAAATTACGGAGATGAATTAAAAACATACTTAGTCTTCTACTAAGTATTATGACAGAAATAGTTAGTTAAATAATATCTCACATTTCATATAATGTATTGCACATTTGCTTTTGTCTAGTTAAGTCCCCCTTCCAAATATCATGACAGAAATAGTCAATATCATATATTACATACTTGCTTTTGTCTAGTTAGAACATTTTACATTTTTTATTTCTGCACTGATTGATATTTTAGTAATTTATACATCTTTATATATGATGATTTATATCTATGTCTACCTTGTCCATTTAATATTTATATACAACTAGAATTAGGTGCTAGATCCTAGGTTTTAATTCTGAGAAGTCTTACATCACACACACAGCATTGTATATTAATTTAGGTGTATATATATATATATATATATATATATATATAAAAAGGTTGAACACCAAGTGCATAACAGTTTTAAGTTTTAAAGAATTTTATATTGCATATTTATTTCACGTTTATATTTACTTGTCTACTATATGTATTTATTAAAAAATACACCTATCCATTTGTTCGTTTAGAAATGAATGGTTTCATGGCATTGCCACTTGAAGGAATCCAAAGTCATTAATTTTTATTGGTTAACTGATTTATTATTTAATTAATTTATTACTTGTGATGCTCTTGATGATGATGTTGTTTTGTATAAAAGGAACTAACAGTAATGTTTTAACCTATGGTCTGAGGAAGCGTATCCGTTGATACGCGAAAGCGCTTATCTAATAAAGCTGATTTTATACTTTATTAAGCCTGTTCGTGGTGAGTTCCAGGTTTTCTCTTTCTTCAAGATTCTATGTCATCTGTACATCAGACAGGGAACCCTGAAATATAGTGCTTGATACACAGAATGTCATTATCTGTAGAGAACACTCATTAAACTCTTTCCTAGGACCATATGCAAAACACATTACATAAGAAGGACCCAGAAGTACTCATCAAGGGTTGCAGTCGCATGGATATTGTTAGTGTAGACACCAGACCATGACTGTGCAGGTGTAACAGACTACCATGGGCTGCATTTGCAGCATGCATTGGTGGTAGAGATAAAGGGCTAGTGCTAACTCTGTTCACATCTGCCCTTGAACTCCATGCAGCTGTCCACTGAGCATGTAACTCTGCACTCATAAATACCACAACTTTCTTTGTGTGTGTGATACACATTGGCATCATGGAAAACATTTGAAGATGTAAAATATTGTGCACAACTGTTTGTTTCAACACAGCCTTTGAATACCATTGTTCACCTCATGTGTGTTTACACTTGGGCATTCCAAATGCCATCCTCCATGCATAGATAGTGTCACATCCTTAAACCTAACATAACTGTTTGCTATCAGGCTTTCCTTCATCATGATGCATGCCAAGAATTTTGTCTACTCCAGATGCGATGAAGACAAATTGGCACTAGTGGTCATTGTTCTAATATACTAGTAGCTTGCTATACTGCTTTACACCTGCTCAGAGCAAGATTTGCTACTGAGGTTTCAAACATCACACAAACCTTACCCTAAACTTATTGTAGATGGCAGCCAGCAACAACAGCCCTAGCACGAATGACCACACATCACTGGCTTTCTCATCCCAAATTTCTGTCTGTTTAACCACAACAACCAGCAGCAGTGAATTAATCTCTGAGACACTGAGGAAGAAGTAATTCACTCCAAAGGTCCATTACCTTAGACATCATCCTCACTAATGATTGTGTCATGGTGAATTCCTGAAAGATTCACGTATGTGTGATGCTTGGAGCCTGTATCAGATTGTGTGTACACTGCATTTACTAAACTCATACTCTTGTCAGGATTATTTATAAAGATTTATGCCAGTGTTTCCCTAACTCTCCCTCTTAACAGTTGTTCTATGAGCCACAGTCTTCTTCTGCATCTATTTTTCTACTGTCCAGCTGGAAAAGTCACTTAAACAGATAATACACTGAGACAACTAAGAAATTGAACCAGGCTCCTCAATTGTTTACTGAACCACATGTCTAATAACTACTTATGCACTTATCAATCTGTGAATCGAGGTATATGTATACACATAACCAACAGGGGTTTGCAGTCAGTGGTTTAGCATCCCTTAGAATTATGTTGACTGTAATAGCCCCATCTGATGTGTCAGCTACTCATATGAACAAACAAAAATGCATGTCAAAATCCATGCATAATATTCTTATCCTCAGTGTATTATTAAAATCCTCTGCATCATTTTCACTCTTCATCCAGTGAGATAAAACATTTCTATTTCTTCAGTGGAAATGTCTCCCCTTAGGCTGTGATAAATGAATAACAGTCAATGACTTTTGCATAAGGGTTTTTGTGTGTGTGTTTATTAATTTATTGATTGACTTTTGCTTACCATGAAAGTCAGACTGGGTTGGTTCCCATTTTCGGCAGAAGCTTGGGAGAAAGCTCCAAAGTATTACAAAAATATTTTAAGAACAATTTTGCAATCTTCAAAAATAATACAAAAACATCTACAGTTTAAATAATTATATAAAATTAGACATAATGTGACAACATTGGTCAAAAATAGATACACGTTATATGGCAATGATTTAATATTTAGAGAAATTTTAGCCAGTTTAGTGAAATTAAAGTTAAGTTAGTAATTAAAGGTAAGTTAGTATAATGCAAACAGGAACTGAAATACGAAGTTACAGAATAAAACAGGGGTATAGCATATTTACATAGGGTCAGAGAATCGAAATTTATTAAAGTAAGGAAGTGACTGAAGAAGGGAGAGTAAGGAGTTATAAGTGCGAATAGGTACTTGCTCAAATTTAGGGATATAGGTTATCATGGGTTTAAGCAAGAACTGAGACAGACTTTAGTTAGATAGTCTTTTGGGATAGTTTTAAAGGACTGGCGGAAGGGTATTGACTTAATGGATATAAGTAAGAAGTTGCCAGTCTTAGCAACAAGGTATGAGTATAGACCATGCCCAGCAGATTTGTTAGAATTGTGGACAGAGAGTTGTTTTTGGTCATTGGAACATAATGGCCGCGTGGGAATATAGTTGCGTAGAATGGTATTTAGTGCCGGTCAAGCAGATAGATGTCTGATAATTTTATACATGGTAAGAAGCTGTGTATATGTTAATTGATGTGGTAGTTCTAACCAGTTTAGTCTTTTTAGTTCTATAGAGTGGTGGGTTCTGAAAGGGGTATTTGTTGCAGAGTTATCCACTTTATTATACATTGTTCTAGTTTTGCGTTTTGTGATGTGTGGAAGTTAGTAAGGATAGAAGCATCATAAAGCAGTGAGATTAGGAAGTACGTAGTGGCAAGTGTTCTTTTAGTTGCACTGGCGAGAAAGTTTTTGGCTCATTGAAGCATCTCTCTAGTTTTTAGACAATTATTTGTATGCAATTGTATTTGCATTTCAAATTTAAAATTATCATCCACTATCATCCCTAACAATTACCTATGAGAAGTCACTTCAATGGTTGTATTATTAAGAGAAAGGGTTTGAATTTTCTTTTATTCATGAGAGAGATTTGTGGACAAAATATATATATTTTTTTGGTTGCGCATGAGTTGTGAGTTGCAAAGCCATGTTTAGCCATGTTTCAATATCTGTTAAAGCTTCCTGAGTAATTTTTTGAAGATGTGCCAGGCTGTCTGATGTGAAAATCGATTGTGGAGTCATCTGTGTGTTGCATTAGGGAGGCCTGCTGGATGAATGTCTGGAGTGTGTTGATGGGAATGCTAAAGAGGAGGGGAGCAACGATAAACCCTAGTGGTACACTAATGGTGACTGGGAGTTATGGAGAGAAGGTGGAGTCCAGTTTTACTGACAAATACCTATTGGACAAGTAGCTTTTGAACCATAGAAGCATGGGGCTGAGATTGACTTAGTCAAGACTTCTGAAGTAGAAGTTTGCTGTGACAAACTGTGTCAAAGGCTTTAGACAAGTCTAGAAATAAGGACAAGACACGTTTGCTGTTATCTTTATTTTTGTTGACAGCATCTATAAAGGTTTAGAAAACAAGCAGAGCTAGGCCACCATTGAAAAACATTTATTAACTAATAAAACAATAAATGGCATAAAAACAGCACAGGCATAGAAACAGGGATAAGTGCTTTCAGCTCTTAGAGTCTTCATCAGATCCTGCATTATTGCCAGTACTCCTCCCTTTTAAAGCAATGAGCAACCAATTAAAATTCATCTAGGAAGTCTCCTCCCTTTCATCAAATACTGCATTACTGCCAGTGTTCCTCCCCTTGAAACAAAAAGCAACCAATTAAAATTAAAAATGTATCTAGGAAGTCTCCTCCCTTTCAACAGTGGCTTCAAGGGAATCATCCCATTCAATCCATGGAGCTGATTGGCCTGACCCCAAAGATTATCATGTACTATAGCATTAGAATTAGTACATGATAATCTTCAGTGTGGTGATTTATATAATAAAACAGGTTTTGGAGAGCTGATGGATTGTTGATTTGCAGACCAATCGGCTCCCTGGATTGAATGGGATGATTCCCTTAATGCCACTGTTGAAAAGGAAGAGACTTTCTAGATAAAATTTAAATTTTAATCGGTTGCTTTTTGCTTCAAAGGGGAGGAGCATTGGCAGTAATGCATTATTTGATGAAAGGAGGGAGATTTCCTAGATGAATTTTAATCGGATGCTCTTTGCTTTAAAGGAGAAAAGTACTAGCAGTAATGTGGAATCTGATGAAGGCTCATTCAATGAGGGGGGATGGTGCCAGCAAAGGTGGCTGGAATTTTGTGGGTAATTGTATGTCACTGGTAAATGATGAGATGATTTATACAGGATGCTTGTGTTGCAAATGTATTGGAGCTGTATGTCATGTGTGTATCAGGCTGCTTGTACAGATGTGTGTGCAGAAATGGTATTTGTAGAATGCTTAAGTTGGAAATGGATCCAAGGTGTGCTCTACTGGAGGAGAGCAGAGGTGTACATGTACTATTATAACTGTTTGGATGTATATATTTTGACAGTTTTAAACTGGAATATGGGACGTTGGCTTCAGTCCAGCAAACTTTGGAAAAATGACTGAAATTGAATTTCTTTGCAGCTGAGCCATAAAGTATGGTATCTTTTGGTTTTCAATGCAGCAAGAAACATGGTGTCTATACTGGAAGCTTTCTGTATTGTCTTTGAGGTGAACTAGTTGCTCGTCTTGAAGTGTGGAGGAATGCATTTGTTTTGTGACTCCCAGCATCTTCCAAAAGATCTGAGCAGAAACCTTTGTCAGTATGTTTTTACAGGCAGATACTGAATGTTGCCAGCTTCTAGCAGTGGGAGTTTTGGCCTGGAATTTGGAGGTCAGATGATGAGAGATGGTGTCATTCTGCAAGCTATCCCAGCAGTGATGTTTTAGATATTAACTTGAGAAGTCTCTTGGTGAGACAGACCACTCTGTATTTTGTTTTGAACCTGACAAGAACTAGAAGATCCACTCGCCACACATCTGCCTTGCCTTAATGAAGTGGATTTCTGGGAAGCAGTGTAGCTCTCTTGGATACAGTCAGAAATATAGTAAAGCTTAGTTTAGATGTTTTCCTATATTTGTGTGAGCCTGTACTGCAATGTTATTTTAAATATTTCCTGTGTTTTTCTTTACTCTGATGTCACAGTGAATATATATTTGGTATTGTCTTGTTCTTTTATTCTTTACTATTAAATATATTTAAACCTTCCATTGTGGCTGATCTGTATAGAGATATTTAAGATTTGAGAGTACTTGCATATTTATTTGTTTACACTATGTAGTCTGGCAGTCTTGCTTTTGGTCAAACTACCATTTGTATTAGTATTAATATTACACAGTAAAATTGTATGTCCTTTGTTAAGGACCTTAAAGTTGCTGATGAGGGGGTCTGGTAACTATCTTATAGTCTGGGCAGAAGGAGCCATAGCTAGTAAACCTGTGCCAGCTTTTACCAGGTGAGGGTGTGTGTAAATCAAACCTCCAAAAATGTGTGTGTCAGCTAATTGGGCAGGGACATGAAACACTGGTTGGACATACAGGGTGTTAGGACAAGAGGATGTCCTTACTTTTCAGAGAACACTACATCAGAACTAACCTGTCCCATACCACAGCAAGATAACAGTAATACAATTAGCCTAAGATGCCTGCTTACATATAGCAGTGATGTCTCACAAGTTTGTGAGATTATTAAAAAAAACTGGTACATATTAACAATGTATAGTTTTGCTTTAAAAATAAGATTAATTTGAAGAGACTTTTTTTTATAAAGATGGGGTTCCACCAAAGAAAACAACCTTGAAGAATAGGTCTTTTCCCTGCAGGAAATGCAAGGCATGTGCTTCAATAAACAGTAGTAACTCTTTAGACATCCAGTTACTAAAAGGTTATACCAGCTGAAAACCTATGCAGACTGCAACACCAAAACATTATTTATGTAGCTACTTGCACCTCCTGTAATGGATTTTATGTTGGTAAGACTAATCGGCAATTCAAAGATAGAATTCTGCATCACCTCAGTGACATTAGGCTGGCAGTAATGCAGGGTCTGATGAAGGCTCTATGAGTTGAAAGCGCTTATCCCTGTTTCTATGCTTGTGTTGTTTTTCTGCAGTTTATTGTTTTATTAGTTAATAAATGTTTCTCTATGGTGGCCTAGCTCTGCTTGTTTTCTAAATATTTTTGGTTTGGTTGAGCAGACTTTAGCGATTGGGAGTTTGTGTATTTTTACAGTATTTATAAAGGTAAGATGTGCAGTGCTAGGATTATGGAGGGGTGGAAACTGTGTTGTGGGGGTGATTGGAGTTCCTGCACGAGATAGTTTGAATACATTTTTCAACTATTTTGGAGAGGGGAGAGAAGATTGCTTTAGGTATAAAATTAGTAAAGACCAAAAAAGAGAGAAACAGTCCACAACTATGAAGAATACAAAACAAATACTGTTTCTCTGTAGGTGGATTCAGGTTTCAAAAAGTCACTGTTGAATACACAAGAAAATACTTCGTCTTTATTGGATTTAGTTGAGCGCTTTCATCTAAACATATATAGATTTCATCAGAACCTGATGTAATCTATACTGTATTCAACAGTGACTTTTTGAAACCTGAATCCACCTACAGAGAAACAGTATTTGTTAGGTATAAAATTAGTGATGCCTATTGAATTTCCTTCTTTATGTAGTGGAATAATGTGTGATTTTTTTCCAGGGAGTAGAAACATAGGATTCATGGACTGACTTATTTATAAGGATTGAGGTAGGATAATAATGCTATAGCTGGTATTTTCAGGTAGTCACTTGAAAGGTCATCAGCTGAAGTCAAGCATAGTTTGAGTTTGTTTAAGAGTAGTTTATTGCGATTGATGGAAGAAACAGTGACATTAGAAATCAAGGTGAAGGAATCGAGAATTTCACCTAAAACATGAACAAACAATCCTTGGGTAAAATTTTAACTCTTATTGAGACATTAAAAATTAACCCTAAATAATTAATGTGTAACTTTATACTTTATTAATTGAATATCATAAAATGTTGTTACTAATTTCATATATTTTATTAATTTTAGGTCAGCTGTACATAGTGTATATAAAGGTTTATAATACTTGTTTATTGATGATTGTATTGTTAAACATTATATTATTTGGAAAATAAAAAATTATTTGAAAAAAAAAGAATAAACTATGTATGTTGCATTAAGAAAAAAGAGTAGTTTATTGCTAGGGTCTGTGTCCTCCAAGCATCTGTTATTACATTTCTGCCATGCATTTTATTTACATCATTGTTTTTTCTCCTCTGGGGCTTATAATGCTAGCAGCTTCTTATTAAGCAGAATGTTTCCAAACACAAGTCATCTTCCCATTATGGTATGCTGATGTGGTCACAATAAGGCTAAACAATGTTCCCATAACCACAGGGATTTGACTTGTTAGTCTGACTGCTTGTTAAATAAAATAAATATGTGTTTCCATTCTTGAGTCATTCCGCTGAAATACATTTATTTTGCTCAAGGGATATTTACATATCTCCCAAGATGCCTTGGTAAAAGTAAGTTTATAAATAATAAATACCACACACCAAGAACTCTAGATACAGCTGGTTAAACACAAAACTGATAAATCCAAAGAAGAGAAAAAACAGCTTGCACAGTTGGAAATGGTCAAGCAAAAGATTTTATTCACAAATGGCAATCAAAACCAGATAAAAGATAAGCACTTTCATGCCTCTACACTCAGCACTTCATCACATCTAACATAACTGAATAGCAACCACATTTGTATACATAGATCAATCATTCAATTAAAATAAAGACAAATTAAAATCATCACCTAAGCCCACATAATCTTAACACTGGCTTCAAGGGAACATGATCATTTAACCCTTTCCCTGTATTAGCTCTTAACTCAAGTATTCAGAGGACCTCCTCACACTCAGTTCTGTTACGGATGTTAACAATCCTAATATCTATTTTCACTAACTCTAGAACTGAAAACTTAAAGTGGTGTGAGCTACCATACTGCAAAATATGTCTAGAAACAGCATTATTTTTATCGGATCTCTTGATGTCATAGAGATGCTCACGTATCAGCTCTTTAAGTAACCTGTTGGTTTTACGAACATAAAAACAGTGGCATATCACACAATCTGCCACATATACCAAATTGCAGCTCTTACAATTATTATAAAAATAGCTGTATAAATATGATTAGTCTTTGGGTGTACAAAAGTATCTGAACTCCTTATATAAGTGCACATATTGCAACTATTACATGAAAAAGTGCTGTTTCTATTCACAATAGGTACTCCCTTAGTAAGAGGCCTAATAACAAGGTAACTGTTTCAATGATTTATTCCTTCTAAAACAAAACCTTGGGCTATCCCCCAAACATCTTTATACCAGCTATCACTCATAAGGATGTGCCAGTGCTTCTTAAAGATCCTCACAAACTGAAGTCACATTGTTCAAATAGGTAAGGGTCATCTTGATAGGTTGCCCTTTACGGTTAGCATTTAAATCAACTGGACAAACATCAGGGATAACATTAGCGAAATGGGGTCTCACATACCTACCCCTATTCTGAAGCACTTTATTTCTTGCAACTACAACATTGTGAGAGGTATAACCCCTAGAAAAAACCTCATGACTGAGTTCCTCAAAAGAATCTAACATATTGTCATCACAGGCATTAAGTCTAGCATACTGAAAAAAATTGCCCCATGACAATATTCCGAATAGTATATAGTAGATGCATACTATCCTTATGCAAAATACTAAACTTTTTACATGATTTTCTATAAATCTTAGTATCAAGGCCATTTGCTCTCCTAAAAACCTGTAAATCCAGGAACTCAATTATCTCATCTGATGAATTCATTGTAAACCATAAAAAATGGTAATTTGTTCTAAGTAAGTCAAAAGATCACACAGGACATTAGGTGGACCTATCCAAATAAAAAATACATCATCAACAAAGCGCTTATAATAAGGAATATACTTCTTAAAAAATTGTTCATCATTAAAAAAATATAACAGCTCCCAATAAGCAAGCACAATGTTGGCGTAGCTATTGGCACAAGCTGTGCCCATAGCTACACCAACCTGCTGAATATAAAACTTCTCATTAAATAAAAAAAAATTGTTATACAAAATAACACATAAAAGTAAGCTGATCAGTTGTATCTGACTCACTGATAAGTCAGAACATCTCTGTAAAAACAATTCAACATACTCAATGCCCACTCTATGAGGTAACATGGTAAAGAGTGAAACTACATCTATCATAACAAATATATATGCATTATTATTACAATTGGTAGCCCACTCATAAAGAAGTCAAAAACTGCTTTGTATCTTTGTGCACTGTAGCTACATTATCCAGTATGGGTCTCAGCTGCCTCTCAACATAGATAGAGAGTGGCTCAGTGGCCACCCATGCCCTGAAACTATTGGTCTCATAAGTGGATTAACCTTCCCCCGGATTCACGAATCCTCCATGTAAGACTTAATAAGTCTTACTCGGAGGCTGCAGTTGAACGGTATGACATCAGCGTGCCATGAATATTCATGAGAGCACGCTGACTCAACCGTAACTCTTACACGGACCGAATATGAAAGCAGGGGGCGTGTCCGACTGCCGTGCAGTCTAAATGTCCACACCCCTGCAAGTGTAGTAAAAGCAAAACGTCAACACACAAGAGCGAGTTCGCTGAAATGTACTTGCACCCAACAACACACTCCCTGACACTGTAAACCCCCATCACAGTTATAAAAAGTAAAATATTAATTTTTTTTTTAAATCCATGATATAGCTGCCCGTATTTGCACGTGTGTGCGCGGGTGTGCCCATTGCTTAGCCATAGTAAGCAATTCTGACATGGAAGAGCATAAGAAGGAATGTTTATGCAAATCACACCAAACTGCAATAGCGTAATGGTAGAGCATATGTACAAAGAGGAGGCATTCACGGTTCGAGTCCCACCACTCCCCTTCTTATTTATGTTTTAAATCAGTATTTGAAATAATACCAGACATATATGATTAAAATTTTATTAAAAGCAGTGACACGGCCAATGTATCAGTGAACAAAATATATATTTTTAAAGGATCCAGATATATAATAGGCTGCTGTTAAGCAACGCTTTACCCAGTGAAACACAGTTGCCCATAGTTTAATAGCGCTTTACCCAGCTAAACACAGGTGCCCATAGTTTAATAGGGCTTTTCTCAGCTAAACAGAGGTGCCCATAGTTAAATAGCACTTTACCCAGCGCAATAGAGTTGCCCAAAATTTAAAAGCACTTTACCCAGCACAATGTGTTTGTGCGGACGTGTGCACCGCGCCAACCACGGCACCATATGGCACCGGGGAGCAATGTAGAGCTAAGTTGCTTAAACGCAGCCACACCCCCTAGCCTGTCTAGACAGTATTAAAATAAAAGAATGACAAGGTTTGAACCCAGGACCCTGTGCATCATAATCAAAGTACAGAATCACTAAGCCATGACAACATAGAAGAAGCAGCCACTATTAACATACATATACTTATGAATGGCAGTTTAACCATTACTAAGCAGGTCTGCAGTCAGCCGAGAATTTTACAAATTGGCCAATCACAAAAAAGTGTGGGAAATGCAGCATATTTAAGCCCCATAGGTGGGAATACTTGCCATAACTGATTGTAGCACACATTTGCAGTCAGAATGGCAGGTGTAGGAGAGGGTTCATGCTTCCAAGCGTAACGTTGTGGCATCGAGGAGTCCAAATGCATGGTTTGGCTCCTTGTCCACCGTCACGGGTCAAGACTACTGCAGGGCCAGTTCCAAGGGATGGAGTACAAGGTAGAGGCTTGGAACTGGTTAGCTTGTGACCTCACCAGTGCTACAGGTGTTTCCCCGGACTGGTGAGCAGGTCCATCACCACCATGCAGACCTGAAGAGATGAAAGCAGGACCACCTGAACCAGTGGATACAGGAGGCCTGTGGGATGCAGGATGCCCCACAACTGAGTATGTAGCCATGGAATGCAGTATGTAAGAATTGATAATAGAGTATGTATAATGTATAGGTATGTTTCAATATCCCTTCATTTACTTTACAGCTGCAGGTGACCATGTTACGAATCAGCAAGTCTATGTTGATAGGCTGCTAAGGTTGCGTCACCAGGCAGGTTAGTGATTATTCTGCATGTATTGTTATATAAAATATTTTTTGAGAGCATGAAAGAATGTGTTGTACTCCAAGAAAACAGCCATAGAATTGCCTGAATAAGTCTCTTGCATGTACTGCCAGATTAAAAAGTCAGAGAGGCAGAAAAAGAGTGTAGTAACCCATTAAGAAACGTAACATATGTCTGGACTAATATCTCTGCAGGCACTTGCATATAACATAAGTGAGTGAGCCTGAAAAAATATTGTTCTAATCTATTAATAAAGGTATAATATGTCTTGAACATGTCTGCCATAAACACTATTAAAACAAATAAAGGAGTGAGCCTGTGGAAAAGTGTGCAATGTCATTAATAAAGGTCTAAAACCCAGAGTTTGTCTGTGTCACAGAGTCTGAAATGTTGTTGTACCCTTGCATTATACAAACAGTACTGTTTGAAAATGTGCTGGCAACCCAGAGTTATTCAGTCCCATATAAAGTGGGTGATGGAAGTGCTAGTAGCTGTGAAACATATATACAGTCCACAATAGTCAGTTACTGGCTGGCATGAATAAGTAAACATGGCACACATGTAGCATGTAATTATGCACCAAAAATGTGAGTGTGTGTTAAGAAATGCCGGGTCCTGTACAAATTGAAGTGAAAATGTCATGTGAAAATATCACAGATATGTAGATAAAGAAATATAAATTCAAACAAGAAATATGTAGCAGTAACATCTGCATCCTGGACAGTTAGTATGTCAGATATAGGTCAGGCATATATTGAACTAGCCAAACCCATGACACAAACTAATGTATGGTGGCAAGTGTAATAATACAGGTAAGGGATATAGACTTGCAGTCACTGGGAATGTAGTGTAGACTAAAAGGTCATTATAAGATGTTAACCGATTTTTTTTTCCACACCCTACCATATGTGCATAAACCATGCAATTCCACACCTCAATGGGTATGTGTAACCTTAATTATTTGTTGGGGCATTTGTCCTATTGTTGTATAAATATTTGCATTGATGTTGATGCATGTGCCCTGTTCAAACACCACGTTCATGGTGGCCTGTTGCTACCAAACATCCCTGCATGCTGTTGGAATATCCACTGTTGTTCATTATATGCATGTGTTATGCTTGCTGTTCAACTGTTGGAACCTTGGTGTGTTGGGTTAATGGGAATATTACTGCATGCTCTTACAACTAATCTGGAATGCTCTTGTTTATGTTGAAATTAAACACACCTAATCACAGAACGTATGGGAAGACCAGTCCCAGCGGACCCACCTGTCCCTCCTCAGTTGGCGAGTACACCTGGCACCATAAGTTCCGGTGCCCAGCCCGGGCTCCCCTCCTCCACTGGTCTTGTGCCACCTTCGGGTGGAAGCACTGCAGGGGATGGGGCTCGTCCCCCCCGTGCAAGCGTGGGTGGAGAAGGGCCACCTGTCACCCTTCGAAGGATCCGGGCTGTGGTGCGTAGGGAGATCCAGCATTCAGTCGCTGATCCCCTACGCCAGCTTGAGGCAAGAGTGGCGCATCTCTCGGGTGAGCCTGCCCATCCTACTCAGCCCCCAGCACAGCCACCCTCGGGGCTGTGAAGGTGCGGTGGTGACTGCCTATGGGTGGGGATCTCAGTCCCACTGTCACCATCTGTGGGATCATGGGCTTGCAATTTCCAAACAGCCTTCCCCATCAGTTGTGTTCACCCACCTCATGTGTCAAACTCCACCCCAGTATGTGTCTTGTTTGTCTTGTCTGTTTACCTCCCCAACCTACCTCCCCAAATATACCTACATCCTCTACCTCACATTCCACTCTTACCTGAAAAAAAAAATTAAAAAAAGGGCAATCTATTCCCACAACAAATTACGCCCCATACATAGCTGCCCAATTCGCACACATGTCCACTGGACATGTAAACTGATAATTCTAATTGGCAGTACAACATATTTTGTTGTCCTCACCCCTCTCACAGGGGTGGAAGGTTTCAAATTACACACCAAATTTCATACATATGCACAGCTGTTGCTGGTAAAGAAATGGGCAGCTATGGACCTTCCCTACACCCATCCTGCACATCCCGAGCTGGTTTCCCAACTGTCTTTCCCCCTTTGTGCCCCCTTTTTCACCACTTTCCTATCTCCCCATTTTCTTTTCTTTAAAAGAAATTAGCACGGGGGTTAGCGGGAGTAAGCACTTTTAAGCAGTAGTTAGCGGGGGTGTGCGAGTGTGAGTTTGTGTGCACTTAGCTAAGCATTGCTAAGCGTCGCACAAACCCATGCAAACCCGCTTACAACTGCTTAAAAGTGTCTTAGTCACTCTGTATGACAAGGCCCTTGTACTGCTCAGCAGCAAAATAAAATACCCATGTCAGTCTAGAACCCGGAACCTTGGAGTCACCAGTCTGCATGAAGTACCACTACACCACAGCAGATATACAATAACTTAGTGCTGACAGCAATATATCATGCATTACCATGAGTGAATGTAAAGGGAAAATAGGAATGGCATAACACAAACTTGTTCTGTGGGCCTTAACCAGCAGGTGTTGTGGAATTGCATGACATGACTGTGAAAAGAGAATCAGCCATGCTAGTAGGGAATAAGGTCACAGTAGCACCTTACAAACCCCACACAGAATCAGAGCAGGATAAACATTGGCATATTTGCATAGGTTACAGGCCAGACCTCCCAACAGTGACTACTCTACAGTGATGACCCTGATTTGTAAACAAATGTTAGCTGTGTCCCTCTGACTCCCTGTGAAATGTACTAACAGTAGGCAGAAAGGTGTGGAATCTCACTTAAATACAAATGTCAATAAGCGAGAGTAGACACTGCTTGCGCGTCAGAAAAGCTGTAGTAATACATATGCTCTGAATCCCCCAAAGTCTGAACTGCAAAATGTCTGAAATATATCACAGGTGTATCCCAGTTATATGTACCTTTTCCTGAGGCTGTTCAAATATATACGTGAAAGTATCTTAGGCCTGGAAGAGTCAGAAACACACAGGCATATCAGCTTGTCTGCTGTTACACACTCTGCAAATAGCTGTAGAAGGAATCCCACAAGCATGCCCTTATGTAGAAGTACAACACAGAAATATCAAAGGATGTAGCCATGTACTGCTAGCAACCACCTGTGACAATGCCATTGTTCAGGTGCTGAAAAGACTGCTGTGGTGCACAGTCAAAGAATACTAGGCTGACCTCTGTCTACCATCTGGATATGTCCACAGGTGGGAGCTACTCAGACAGACTACTAGCCTTCATAAACTTACAAGTACACAGCACCTTTGCATGTTCAGTAAGATAAACATCACACGATAATAAATAATGCACTCTGCACTTCTGCACCCCTACCCAAAGGTACTATATACCTGTGTAGTCAGGCACAACCAAGGGTGTAGGTAGGCATACACAGTAGTGAAATATGTCCATTTGTCCTGAGCAGACTGTGCTAATGTCAACACAAACAAACCACAAACTGTTCAGAAGTGAGTAACGTACTAATGAGAGTGTAGCAGTTCACAAACAGTGCATGTGCCTGATATTCATAATTGGTAGTAGAACACATTTAGTTGTCCTCACTCCTCTCTCAGGAGTGGAAGGTTTCAAATATCCCTCCCAATGTATTGCATATGCACAGCTGTTGCTGGTAAAGAAATGGGCAGCTATGGACCCTCTCCACACCAATCCTGTACATCCTGAGCTGGTTTCCCTACTGTCTTCCCCTCTTTGTGTACCCTTTATCACCACATTCCTATCTCCCCATTTACTTTTCTGTCAAAGAAATGAGTGCAGGGGTTAGCGGGAGTGAGCACTTGTAAACAGCAGTAAGCGGGTTTGCACCAGTGTGCGCATGTGTGCGTTTAGCTTAGCATTGCTAAGATATGATAAGCTAAGCCAAACGTGGCTTAGTATTGCTAAAATAAGATGAGCTAAGCTAAGCTTCACTTAGCATCGCTAAGCGTCACGCAAACCCGCGCAAACCCACTTACAACTGCTTAAAAGTGCCTTAGTCACTCTGCATGACAAGGCCCTTGTACTGCTCAGCAGCAAAATAAAAAACCTTGTCAGTCTCAAACCCAGGGCCTCGGACTCATCAGTCTGCATGAAGTACCACTACACCACAGCAGATATACATTAACTTGGTGCCGAAAGAAATATAACATGCATTACAATGAGTGAATTTAAAGGGAAAATAGGAAAGCCATAGGAATACATTGCATTAACTACTGTTGTATGCCAGTTAATTCTCTAATTCAAAAAGAAAGTACATACTCCCATGTATCCAGTGTTAGCATTAGGAGGTGTAAGTAAACCTACACACTGAGAAGAGTGTACTG